>NC_142797.1:7406024-7589873 GCF_049724085.1 Artemia sp. Qi Xiang Cuo | reverse complement strand
AATTCCCCTTAGAAACAACAAATTAATTTCCCCTTTCTTGACAGATCAATCAATCAATGACATCATCTGTCAGACTTTAAAAATTTTCGCCTAGAAACATTTCTCCAGGAATAGATCCAAATCATTAATGTCTTTGCCTCGGAAACAGTTCTACTGGTCGAACTCCAAAAGATATTAATAACCAAAGGCCATGGAAAGAATTAGGCAAGAAATATCTTAGCGATGAATTGTTTTAGCGCGCGAAAAGGTTTCTAATTAATTTGAAATGCGTTAGCGCAGAGATGCCAATAACAAAGGAACACGCTGAATTTACGTTTAGGGATTATTTGGGCGAAACCGTTTTAGACAGGTTATGGAACTATTTCGGCGAAACAGAGAGACATTTTAAAAGAAGATTTTTGAAGAGATTTTAGAAGAGAATTTAATGGTGAAACTCTGTGGTCGTTATAATACACAAGTTTCATTTGAACAGTGGTGTGAGGTCCTCTAACCCAACCCCAAAGGGTTCCAATCCTCCTACCCCAACCCCGAAGGAAGCCCCCGGTCCTCAAAGGCTCCCCAAGCTCCCAACGGGCCACCGGTGCCCCCAAAGGCCCACCCAGACCCTCAACGGCCAACCCCCGGCCCCCCAAAGGCCCATCGAGCTCCCAAAGGACCAACGGGGTCCCAAAGGCCCTCCACCGGTCCCCAAATGTCCCCCAGGCCCCCAACTGTCCCCCCGGACCCTCAAAGGCCCCCCAAGCTCCCAAAGGACCACCGGCGCCCCCAAAGGCCCACCCAGACCCTCAACGGCCATCCCCGGGTCCCCCAAAGGCCCATCGAGCTCCCAAAGGACCAACGGGGTCCCAAAGGCCCTCCACCGGTCCCCAAATGTCCCCAAGGCCCCCAACTGTCCCCCCCAGACCCTCAAAGGCCCTCCCTGTGCCCAAAGGCCCTCCCTGTGCCCCCCAATGGCCCTCCCCCGGCCCCCGAAGGCCCCCCGGACCAGAGAAGCGCTGCCGGGATGCGCCGTGGGCCAGGAAAGCGCCGCAGGATGTGCCGCAGGGATGCGCTGCGGGTCAGGAAAGCACCGCGGGGAATGTTCCGCAGGGAGGCACCGCAGGATCCGCCTCAGGGATGCGCCGCAAAAAAAGTAAACTAAAAAGTAAAAATTTCGAAATGTTATCCCCCAAACGCCCTCCTCAGACCCCCAAAGGTCCTCCCCTGGTCCTCAAAGGCCCCCGGGCACCCAAAGGACCACCCGGCCCTCAAGGGCCCCCCCGGATCCCCAAAGGTCCTCCCCGGTCCCCAAAGAGTCCCCTCTCCATTTTTTTAATGCTTTTTTATGGCTTTATTATATCTTTTCAGAACAAGTTCCAGAACCTATTGTCCAGATCCACTTTTCAGAACAACTTCAGAGCAAGTTACTTTCTTAATGTCCCTCCTAAACCCATTTTCTAACTTGAAGTACTTATCTTGTTCACCCACAACTATACTTTACAGATTTGGATACCTAAACACCAAGAAATATTTTTAAAAAGTCATTTCAGAGCAAGTTACTTTCTTAATGTCCCTCCTAAACCCATTTTGCAACTTGAAGTACTTATCTTTTTCACCCTCAACTATACTCTACAGCTTTTGGATACCTCAACACCAAGAAATACTTTTCAAAGACCATTTCAGAGCAAGTTACTTTCTTAATGTCACTCCTAAATCCATTTTCCAACTTGAAGCACTTATCTTTTTCACTCACAACTATACTTTAGAGCTTTTGGGATACCTCAACACCAAGAAATACTTTTCAAAGACCATTTCAGAGCAAGTTACTTTCTTAATGTCCATCCTAAACCCATTTTCCAACTTGAAGTACTTATCTTTTTCACCCAAATCTATACTTTACACCTTTTTGGTTACCTTAACACCAAGAAATACTTTTCAAAGATCATTTCAGAGCAAGTTGCTTTCCTAATGTCCCTTCTAAACCCATTTTCCAACTTGAAGTACTTATCTTTTTCACTCGCAACTATACTTTACAGCTTTTTTGGATACCTCAACACCAAGAAATACTTTTCAATGACCATTTCAGAGCAAGTTGCTTTCCTAATGTCCCTTCTAAAGCCCATTTTCCAACTTGAATTACTTATCATTTTCTACCGCAACTATATATTACTACTTTTTGGATACCTCAACACCAAGAAATACTTTTCAAGGACCATTTCATAGCAAGTTACTTTCTTAATTTCCCTCATAAACCCATTTTCCAACTTGAAGTACTTATCTTTTTCATCACAACTATACCTTACAGCTTTTTGGATACCTCAAAACCAAGAAATACTTTTCAAAGACCATTTCAGAGCAAGTTACTTTCTTAATATCCCTCATAAACCCATTTTCAAACTTTAAGTACTTATCTCTTTCAGCAAAACTATAATGTACATATTTATGGATGACTCAAAACAAATAAATAATTTTCAAAGACCTTTTCAGATATTGTTAATTTATTAATTTCCCTACTAAACCACATGTCAAAACTTTAGTTAATAAAATTTTAAACAAAAACTATAAATTATAGATAATTGGATACAACAACGCCAAGAAATAATTTTAAAATACCATTACAGAGCAATAAGCTTTCTTAATTTCAATCCTAACAAAATTTTCCAACTTGAAGTACTTATATTTTTCACCCACAACTATACTTTACAGCTTTTTGGATGCCTCAACACCAAGAAATACTTTTCAAAGACCATTTTAGAGCAAGTTACTTTCTTAATTTCACTCCTAAACCCATTTTCCAACTTGAAGTACTTGTCTTTTTGATCACAACTATACCCTACAGCTTTTTGGTTACCTCAACACCAAGAAATACTTTTCAAAGACCATCTCAGAGAAAGTTACTTTCTTAATGTCCCTCCTAAACCCATTTTGCAACTTGAAGTACTTATCTTTTTCACCCGAAAGTATACTTTACAGCATTTTGGATACCTCAACACCAAGAAATACTTTTCAAAGACCATTTCAGAGCAAGTTACTTTCTTAATGTCCCTCATAAACCCATTTTCCAACTTGAAGTACTTATCTTTTTCATTAAAACTATACCTTACAGCTTTTTGGATACCTCAACACCAAGAAATACTTTTCAAAGACCATTTCAGAGCCAGTTACTTTCTTAATGTCCCTCCTAAACAAAGTTTCCAACTTGAAGTACTAATCTTTTTCACTCACAACTATACTTTACAGCTTTTTGTTTACCTCAAAACCAAGAAATACTTTTCAAAGACCATTTCAGAGCAAGTTACTTTCTTAATGTCACTCCTAAACCTATTTTCCAACTTGAAGTACTTATCTTTTTCAACCGCAACTATACGATACAGCTTTTTGGTTGACTCAAAAACAAGAAATACTTTTCAAAGAACAATTCAGAGCACGTTACTTTCTTAATCTCCCTCATAAACCCAATTTAAAACTTGAAGTACTTATCTTTTTCATCACAACTATACTTTACAGCTTTTTGGATACCTCAACACCAAGAAATACTTTTCAAAGACCATTTCAGAACAAGTTACTTTCTTAATGTCCCTCCTAAACCCATTTTCCAACGTGAAGTACTTATCTTTTTCACCCACAACTATACTTTACAGCTTTTTGGTTACCTCAACACCAAGAAATACTTTTCAAAGACTATTTCAGAGCAAGTTACTTTCTTAATGTCCCTCCTAAACCAAGTTTCCAACTTGAATTACTTATCTTTTTCACCCACAACTATACTTTACAGCTTTTTGGATGCCTCAACACCAAGAAATACTTTTCAAAGACCATTTCAGAGCACGTTACTTTCTTAATTTCACTCCTAAACCCATTTTCCAACTTGAAGTACATATCTTTTTGATCACAACTATACCTTACAGCATTTTGGTTACCTCAACACAAAGAAATACTTTTCAAAGACAATTTCAGAGAAAGTTACTTTCTTAATGTCACTCCTAAACCCATTTTCCAACTTGAAGTACTTATCTTTTTCACCCGAAACTATACTTTACAGCATTTTGGATACCTCAACACCAAGAAATAATTTTCAAAGACCATTTCAGAGCAAGTTGCTTTCTTAATGTCCCTCATAAACCCATTTTCCAACTTGAAGTACTTATATTTTTCATCACAACTATACCTTACAGCTTTTTGGATACCTCAAAACCAAGAAATACTTTTCAAAGACCATTTCAGAGCAAGTTACTTTCTTAATGTCCCTCCAAAACCCATTTTCTAACTTGAATTACTTATCTTTTTCACTCACAACTATACTTTACAGCTTTTTGGTTACCTCAACACCAAGAAATATTTTTCAAGGACCATTTCAGAGCAATTTACTTTCTTAATGTCCCTTCTAAGCCCATTGTTCAGAATGAAGTACTTATAATTTTCACCCACAACAATAATTTACAGCTTTTTGCATACATCATCACACCGAAATGCTTTTCAAAGACATTTTCGGAACAAGTTACAATCTTAATATCAATACTACACGTTTTTTGCAACATTAAGTACTTATATTTTTCGCTTTTTGGTTACCTCAACACCAAGAAATACTTTTCAAAGACCATTTCAGAGCAAGTTACTTTCTTAATGTCCCTCCTAAACCCATTTTCCAACTTGAAGTACTTATCTTTTTCACCCAAAACTATACTTTGCAGCTTTTTCGATACCTCATCACCAAGAATTACTTTTCAAAGACCATTTCAGAGCAAGTTACTTTCTTAATATCCCTCCTAAACCCATTTTGCAACTTGAAGTACTTATCTTTTTCACCCTCAACTATCCTTTACAGCTTTTTGGATACCTCAAAACCAAGAAATACTTTTCAAAGACCATTTCAGAGCAAGTTACTTTCTTAATGTCTCTCCTAAACCCATTTTCCAACTTGAAGTACTTATCTTTTTCACCACAACCAGATCATACAGCTTTTTGGATACCTCAACACCAAGAAATACGTTTCAAAAACCATTCAGAGCAAGTTACTTTCTTAATGTCCCTCCTAAACCCATTTTCCGACTTGAAGTACTTATTTTTTCATCCGCAACTGTAGTTTACAACATTTTGGTTACCTCAACACTAAGAAATACTTTTCAAAGACCATTTCAGAGCAAGTTACTTTCTTAATGTCCCTCCTAAACCCATTTTGCAACTTGAAGTACTTATCTTTTTCACCCACTTTCTCAATGAAAAAGAAATTAGTTTTTAATCAATTCTATTTTTCCAAATAATATAAAAATTTTCCACTTCGGTTAAGATTTTTCTCAAAGGGATGAAAAAATTTAAAATAATGTTCCAAATTTTCTCAACAAAGTGAAGAAAAGTTTATGATCTCTTCTGAATTTTACCAATGAACACGCTCCAATTCTAATTTCTCCAGAGAAAACAAAAATCTTCCAATTCAGTTCTTTATTTCACAGACATAAAGAAATTTAAAGTTCAATTCTAATTTTTCGGTGGAAGATAGAAAAAGTAATACCAAACTTGTGAATATTTTCATGGAAGATGATAAGTTCTTGTCCAATTTAAAATTTTCTCAACGAAGTGATGAAAAGTTCAAGTTCTCTTCTGAACTTTACCAAAGAACACACTTCAATGATAATTTCTCCAGAGAAAACAAAAATCTTCCACTTAAATTCTTAATTTCACAAACACATAAAGAAATTTAAAGTTCAATTTTAAATTTTTTGGTGGAAAATGGAAAAAGTAATACCATACTTGTGAATATTTTCCCGGAAGATAAAAAGTTCTAGTTCAATTTACAATTTCCTCAACGAAGTGAAGAAAAGGTCAAGCTCTCTTCTGAATTTTACTAAAGAACACAATACAATTCTAATTTCACCAGAGAAAATAAAAATCTTCCACTTAAGTTCTTTATTTCACAATGACATAAAGAAATTTAGAGTTCAATTCTAAATTTTTCGGCTGAAGATAGAAAAAGTAATACTATACTTGTGAAAATTTTCATGGAAGATAAAAAGTTCTAGTTCAATTTACAATTTCCTCAACGAAGTGAAGAAAAATTCAAGTTCTCTTCTGAATTTTACTAAAGAACACAATTCAATTCTAATTTCACCAAAGAAAATAAAAATCTTCCACTTAAGTTCTTTATTTCACAATGACATAAAAAAATTTAAAGTTCATTTCTAAATTTTTCGGTGGAAGATAGAAAAAGTAATACCATACTTGTGAATATTTTCATGGAAGACGAAAAGTTCCACTTCAATTTTAAATTTTCTCTACTAAGTGAAGAAAAATTCAAGTTAACTTCTTAACTTTACCAAAGAACACAATTAAAGTCTAATTTCAGCCAATAAAATAAAAATCTTCCACTTCAGTTCTATTTTTCACAAAGACATAAGGAAATTTAATGTTCAATTTTAATTTTTTGTTGAAGATGTAAAAATTAATACCATACTTGTGAATATTTTCCCGGAAGATAAAAAGTTCTAGTTCAATTTACAATTTCCTAAACGAAGTGAAGAAAAGGTCAAGTTCTCTTCTGAATTTTACTAAAGAACACAATTCAATTCTAATTTCTCCAGATAAAACAAAAATCTTCCACTTAAGTTCTTTATTTCACAATGACATAAAGAAATTTAAAGTTCAATTCTAATTTTTCGTGGAAGATAGAAAAAGTAAAACCATACTTGTGAATATTTTACCGGAAGATAAAAAGTTCTAGTTCAATTAAAATTTCATCGACATAGTGAAGAAAAGTTCAAGTTCTCTTCTGAACTTTACCAAAGATCACACTTCAATTCTAATTTCTCCAGAGAAAATAAAAATATTCCACTTCAGTTTTAAGTTCCCCAAAGAAAAAAAGAAATTTAAAGTTCTATTCTAAATTTTTAGCTGAAAGAAAGAAAAAGTAATACTATGATTGTGATTATTTTCCATGAAGATCAAAAGTTTCACTTTATTTATAATTTTTCTTAAATTTGGTTCTGATTTTTCTCAAAGAAATCAAAAATTTAAAGTTCTGTTCCAAATTTTTCATTGAATATAGAAAACTTTATACGTTGAATGTGTATATTCAACATATAGATATTTAACTACTTTTTAATTAAGAGATTTCTCGAAGAAGCGAAGTATATTCATGGTCTATTCTGAATTTTATTAAAGATGAGAAAAAAGGTAGCTCGATTCTGAATTTTACACATGAAAATGAAAAAATCTTCCACTTCAATTCAAAATTTCTCAAAGACATAAAAATTTAAATTTCAGTTCTAAACTTTTCTGTAGAAGATAAAAAGTTTCACTTTAATTCTAATTTTCTTAAATTCAGTTCCGATTTTTTGCAGAGATTAAAAATTTAAATTTTTTGAGTTAGGTTAGGCTAACTTATCATGAGCGCTCATGATAAGTTAACCTAACCTTTTCCGGCGAGTATGGTTAGGTTAGGCTAGATTAAGTTAGGTTATGTTAAGTTAGGTTAGGTTAGCCCACGTACGCTTCACTTAGGTTAGCTTAGCTTAGGTGAGAGACAGGCAAAAAGTTAGGTGTATGATTAGGTTAGGTTAGGTTAGATTAAGTTAGGTTAGGTTAAGTTAGGTTAGGCTAGGTTAGCCTACGTACGCGCGCGTACGTAGGCTAACCTAGCCCAACCTAACCTAACCTAACCTAACTTAATCTAACCTAACCTAACCTAATCATACACCTAACTTTTTGCCTGTCTCTCACCTAACCTAAGCTAACCTAAGTGAAGCGTACGTGGGCTAACCTAACCTAACTTAACCTAACCTAACTTAATCTAGCCTAAACTAACCATACTCACCGGAAAAGGTTAGGTTAAATTATCATGTGAGCGCATGATAATTTACTATAACCTAAATTACCCAATTTAAGTTTTTTATCTCTTTGCCAAAAATCGGAACTGAATTTAAGAAAATTAGAATTAAAGTGAAAACTTTTTATCTTCACTGGAAAATAATCAAAATCATAGTATAACTTTTTCTATCTTCTACAGAAATGTTTAGAACTGAAATTTAAGTTTTTATGTCTTTGAGAAATTTTGAACTGAAGTGGAAGGTTTTTTCATTTTCACGGGTAAAATTCAGAATTAATCTAACTTTTTTCTCTTCTTTAAGAAAATTCAGAAGTGAACTTGAACATTTTGTACTTCTTCGAGAAAACTCTGAATTAAAGTGGAGTTCCTTATCTTCATGTTGAATATTCACAATCAATGTATAAATTTTTCTATCTTCTATGAAAAATTTGGAACAGAACTTTAAATTTTTTATTTCTTTGAGAAAAATCAGAACCAAATTTAAGAAAAATTATAAATAAAGTGAAACTTTTGATCTTCATGGAAAATAATCACAATAATAGTATTACTTTTTCTTTCTTTCATCTAAAAATTTAGAATATAACTTTAAATTTCTTTATTTCTTTGGGGAATTTAAAACTGAAGTGGAATATTTTTATTTTCTCTGGAGAAATTAGAATTGAAGTGTGATCTTTGGTAAAGTTCAGAAGAGAACTTGAACTTTTCTTCACTATGTCGAGAAAATTTTAATTGAACTAGAACTTTTTATCTTCCGGTAAAATATTCACAAATATAGTATTACTTTTTCTATCTTCCACCCAAAAACTTAGAATTGAACTTTAAATTTCTTTATGTCTTTGTGAAATAAAGAACTTAAGTGGAAGATTTTTGTTTTCTCTGGAGAAATTAGAATTGAATTGTGCTCTTTAGTAAAATTCAGAAGAGAACTTGAACTTTTCTTCACTTTGTTGAGGAAATTGTAAATTGAACTAGAGCTTTTTATCGTCATGTAAAAAAGTCCCAATTATGTTATGACTTATTCCCTCTTCAACAAACAATATGAATTAAACATAAACTTTCCTTATGTCTTTGTAAATAATTTAAATGAATTAGACGATTTTTATTTTCTTGTGTTCAATAAGGCTTTTATTCTGTTATTTGTTAAAATTCAGAAGAGAACTTGACCTTTTCTTCACTTATTAGAGAAAATTTAAAATTGAAGTGGAACTTTTCGTCTTCCATGAAAATATTCACAAGTTTGGTATTTCTTTTTCTATCTTCAATCGAAAAATTTAGAAATGAACTTTAAATTTCTTTATTTCATTTTGAAATAAAGAACTAAAGTGAAGGATTTTTATTGTCTCTGGTTACATTAGAATTGAATTGTGTTCTTTAGTAAAATTCAGATGAGAACTTGAACTTTTCTTCACTTCGTTGAGGAAATTGTAAATTGAACTAGAACTTTTTATCTTCCATGAAAATATTCACAAGTCTGGTATTACTTTTTATATCTTCCTCCGAAAAATTTAGAATTGAACTTTAAATTTCTTTATGTCATTGTGAAATAAAAAACTAAAGTGGAAGATTTTTATTTTCTCTGGTGAAACTAGAATTGTATTGTTTTCTTTAGTAAAATTCAGAAGAGAACTTGACCTTTTCTTCACTTCGTTGAGGAAATTGTAAATTGAACTAGAACTTTTTATCTTCCAGGAAAATATTCACAAGTATGGTATTACTTTTTCCATCTTCCACCGAAAAATTTAGAATTGAACTTAAAATTTCTTTATGTCTTTGTGAAATTAAGAATTTAAGTGGAAGATTTTTGTTTTCTCTGGAGAAATTAGCATTGAAGTGTGTTCTATGGTAAAGTTCAGAAGAGAACTTGAACTTTTCTTCACTTCGTTGAGAAAATTTTAAATTGGACAAGAACTTTTTATCTTCCAGGAAAATATTCCCAAGTTTGGTATTACTTTTTCTATCTTCCACCGAAAAATTAGAATTGAACTTTAAATTTCTTTATGTCTTTGTGAAATAAAGAACTGAATTGGAAGATTTTTGTTTTCTCTGGAGAAATTAGAATTGGAGCGTGTTCATTGGTAAAATTCAGAAGAGATCATAAGCTTTTCTTCACTTTGTTGAGAAAATTTGGAACATTATTTTAAATTTTTTCATCCCCTTGAGAAAAATCTGAACCGAAGTGGAAAATTTTTATATTATTTGGAAAAATAGAATTGATTAAAAACTAATTTCTTTTTCATTTAGAAACTGGGTAAAAAAGATAAGTACTTCAAGTTGGAAAATGGGTTTAGGATGGACATTAAGAAAGTCACTTGCTCTGAAATGGTCTTTGAAAAGAATTTATTAGTGTTGAGATATCCAAAATGTTGTACACTACAGTTGCGGATGAAAAAATAAGTACTTCAAGTCGGAAAATGGGTTTAGGAGGGACATTAAGAAAGTAACTTGCTCTGAATAGTTTTTGAAAGGTATTTCTTGGTGTTGAGGTATCCAGAAAGCTGTATTGTCTAGTTTTGGGTGAAAGAGGAATTGAAGTACAGTCTGAATATGAGTTTAGAAAAGTAATAATGAAAGCAAACTTCTCTGAAATGGCCTTAGACAGGGGTTTCTTGTTGATGAGGTAACCAACTTTCTTCAATTTACATTTTTGGGGATCAAAGCTAATTTATTCAAGTTGGAAAATGGGTTTATGAGGGACATTAAGAAACTAACTTGCTCTGAAATGGTATTTGAAAATTATTTCTTAGTTTTTAGGTATCCAAAAAGCTTCAAAGTATAGTTTTGGGTGAAAAAGATAAGTAATACAAGTTGGAAAATGGGTTTAGGCGGGAAATTAAGAAAGTAACTTTCTCTGAAATGGTCTTTGAAAAGTATTTCTTGGTGTTGAGGTAACCAAAAAGCGAAAAAGATATGTACTTAAAGTTGAAAAATAGGTTTAGGAGTGATATTAAGAAAGTAACTTGCTCTGAAAGGGTCTTTGAAAAGTATTTCTGGGTGTTGAGGTAACCAACAAGCTGTAAAGTATTGTTGTGGGTGAAAAAGATAAGTACTTCAAGTTGGAAACTGGGTGTAGGAGTGACATTAAGAAAGTAACTTGCTCTGAAATGGTCCTTGAAAAGTATTTCTTGGTGTTGAGGTAACCAAAAAGCTGTAAAGTATAGTTGTGAGTGAAAAAGAAAAGTAATTCAAGTTGGAAAATTGGTTTAGGAGGGACATTAAGAAAGTAACTTGCTCTGAAATGGTATTTGAAAAGTATTTCTTGGTTTTGAGGTATCCAAAAAGCTGTAAGGTATAGTTGTAATGAAAAAGATAAGTACTTCAAGTTGGAAAATGGGTTTATGAGGGACATTAAGAAAGTAACTTGCTCTGAAATGGTCTTTGAAAATTATTTCTTGGTGTTGAGGTATCCAAAATGCTGTAAAGTATAGATTCGGGTGAAAAAGATAAGTACTTCAAGTTGCAAAATGGGCTTAGGAGGGACATTAAGAAAGTAACTTTCTCTGAGATGGTCTTTGAAAAGTATTTCTTGGTGTTGAGGTAACCAAAAAGCTGTAGGGTATAGTTGTGATCAAAAAGACAAGTACTTCAAGTTGAAAAATGGGTTTAGGAGTGAAATTAAGAAAGTAACTTGCTCTGAAATGGTCTTTGAAAAGTATTTCTTGGTGTTGAGGCATCCAAAAAGCTGTAAAGTATAGTTGTGGGTTAAAAAGATAAGTAATTCAAGTTGGAAAATGGGTTTAGGATTGACAATAAGTAAGTAAGGTGCTATTTCTTTTTATTTGTAAAGTTTATCTTGGTGTTGAGGTATCCGAAAAGCTGAAAGGTAATAGTTGAGGGTGAAAGAGAAAAGTACTCCAATTTGGAAAATTAGTTTAGGAGGGACATTAAGAAAGTAACTTGCTCTGAAATGGTCTTTTAAAAGTATTTCTTGGTGATGAGGCATCCAAAAAGCTGTAAAGTATAGTTGTGATGAAAAAAATAAGTAATTCAAGTTTGAAACTTGGTTTAGGAGTGATATTAATAAAGTAACGTGCTCTGAAATGGTCTTTGAAAAGTATTTCTTGGTTTCGAGGTATCCAAAAAGCTTTAAGGTATTGTTGTGATGAAAAAGATAAGTACTTCAAGTTGGAAAATGGGTTTAGGAGGGACATTAAGAAAGCAACTTGCTCTGAAATGGTCCTTGAAAAGTATTTCTTGGTGTTGAGGTATCCAAAAAGCTGTAAAGTATAGTTGCGGTTGAAAAAGATAAGTACTTCAAGTTGGAAAATGGGCTTTAGAAGGGACATTAGGAAATCAACTTGCTCTGAAATGGTCCTTGAAAAGTATTTCTTGGTGTTGAGGTATCCAAAAAAGCTGTAAAGTATAGTTGCGAGTGAAAAAGATAAGTAATTCAAGTTGGAAAATGGGTTTAGAAGGGACATTAGGAAAGCAACTTGCTCTGAAATGATCTTTGAAAAGTATTTCTTGGTGTTAAGGTAACCAAAAAGGTGTAAAGTATAGTTTCGGATGAAAAAGATAAGTACTTCAAGTTAGAAAATGGGTTTAGGATGGACATTAAGAAAGTAACTTGCTCTGAAATGGTATTTGAAAAGTATTTCTTGGTGTTGAGGTATCCCAAAAGCTGTAAAGTATAGTTGTGAGTGAAAAAGATAAGTGCTTCAAGTTGGAAAATGGATTTAGGAGGGACATTAAGAAAGTAACTTGCTCTAAAATGGTCTTTGAAAAGTATTTCTTGGTGTTGAGGTATCCAAAAAGCTGTAGAGTATAGTTGAGGGTGAAAAAGATAAGTACTTCAAGTTGCAAAATGGGTTTAGGAGTGAAATTAAGAAAGTAACTTGCTCTGAAATGGCTTTTGAAAAATATTTCTTGGTGTTGAGGTATCCAAATCTGTAAAGTATAGTTGTGGGTGAAAAAGATAAGTACTTCAAGTTAGAAAATGGGTTTAGGAGGGACATTAAGAAAGTAACTTGCTCTGAAGTTGTTTTGAAAAGTGGATCTGGAAAATAGGTTCTGGAACTTGTTCTGAAAAGATATAATAAAGCCATAAAAAAGCATTAAAAAAATGGAGAGGGGACTCTTTGGGGCCCGGGGAGGACCTTTGGGGATCCGGGGGCCCTGAAACACAAGCAGGAATCAAGAACAAATACAGAAAAAAAATTAACAGATTGACATTAAACTTCAAATTAAGCTTAAGAATGTAGTAAAGCTCTATGCCGTAGATCAGTCACAACGATTGCTTAAAAAATAAAATAAAAATCAATGAATTTGAAATGAAAGAAAAATGTCATAAAATATAAAAACAAAATCACACCGATTGCTGGGGGAGAAAATGTTAAGTAGAGAAATGACATGAAAGAAAAAAAGGAGAAGGACTTGAGCAAAGGTGAAAATTAAGGACTTCACTTTATAAAGAGTTTGACACTCCAACTAGGGCCGGATAAAGGGCGATTTGGCCCATTATGGCCCCGCGTGACCTTCAAAATGGACAAAACAAAATTTGAAACCAACTGCTTTTGACTGAAAAGCTTGTCAAATTTAATTAATTAATTGGTTTATTTATTTTCACGGTTCAGCGTTATAACATTGACAAATATACTGGCCTGAAAAACTAAATAATTTTGGAATATCAAAAAAAGTTTTAAAATGGGTCAAGGGGGGAGGGGGTACATGGTCCTTTTAAAATTGCATTGCAAATTGTCACAATCCCAAGTCCACGGTCTTAATCTAATCTATTTCTTAAAAAATGAATTTGGCAAAAATATGCAAAACAGAACCAGTTCTGATTATATTGGATTGGCTCCAACATAACCCCCACTCACAGGCGCTGTCCCACTACTGTCCAACGCGGGCGCTTCTGGCTGCTGGGTTTCCCCTCTGGCCCGGTACACACCTCTTTAAGCAACCTCGTGATCCTTGCCTCCGCTAGGGTCACGATGTTGACGCAAGACTTAGTGCGGACGCCTACTCAACATGGGCAACTATGTCAGAGGAACCCCATCCTCAAACCATCCACTGGTTCCGGCCCCCACATAGGTTACAGACGCGCGCTACTGCTTCCAGCCGAGAAACAGATATTTTTATCTCCTTGATGAAGTAATTTGTCGATGGTTTCAAATACCACTGGAGACACTTTTTTTGTATGCAATTACTCTTGATTCCGTAGCATTTTGATGGTGACGTGTACAATTATATAAATCTGGCATAATGACTATTAGAAATTTGTTAATTTAAAACCGGTAGGCATACTTATTTGCTCTGATTTTTTAGGGGTACTCCTGTATTTATTACAGAATTTCGAATTTGGAAATAACAGTAAAACGTTTTTTTTTATTTATGTTAAATTGCTGAGTATGATTTTATAGTCATTACAACTAATACTAAATAAGAGGAATGACAAGAGCAAAAAATTATTTTTCTAAATCCAGTGAGGGGGCAAACAATTTAGAGGCCCAAATGTCCTACCCCCATTGGCACTACTGAAGACAAATTGCGCATTGAAACAAGCAATTAATTAATTTAAAACCGACATAACAAAAATAGTTTAGACAACAGTGAGGGGATTGAAAAAACCCTTTCTCGCTGCTACATTTTTGTAACTTGGCGCCAGTGGCGTCGTTTGGAAGGGGCAAGGGGGGTGCAGTTGCCCCCCAATAATTTAGAGAAAAAAATTATTATATAACCCATACCCTTGACTCTCTGGATATGGACCCAGTTTGCCCCCCCCCAATAAAAAAGCTGGAGCTACGCCCCAGCTTGGAGCCACTGACACACAGCCCATTAATAAAAAATGGGTATTAAAACTCATTTAGGCAAACTTTCGCCATCTGTAAGGCTATAAAAATTCCGTGCGAATACGCCTCACTTAAAATTAGTGGTTTAGAGTCAGTGACGCTTATTTGCGAAAATCTGTATGTATTTCATATAGGACAATAGCCAATGTCAAATATTTAAATTTGTATCTTTAACTCTTCAAAGATACCGAGGATAACACACCTCTTGGACCCCTTGTCTGAAAAAAAATGCAGATTTTTTTTATCTTTTTTTTTAAAGGGACAGTTTAAGAGAGGTGCGAAGTAAATCCTATATTTAGTGCCATATTTTGACAAAATGTTTATTTACGTGTTTAAATTTCATTTTGCTTTGAAATTTTTAGGTTCCTCTCCTAAGTCAAACAAAGATATTTTTGAAAGGTTTTTTTTGCATATTTTTTAAATCTAAAAAAGAAAAAAAATTAATTTAAAAAAAAAAAAACAGTTAATTTACCTGATTTTTTTTTTCACAAATATTATCCTTTGCCGGCGGGTTCTGAAAATATTCGAATTATAATTAAGCAGGTAACTTCACTTAACCACTAAACAAAATATCTTAATTGGGGGCGAAAACTCAGTTCACTTTTGTTTTGGATCAAATTTAAAGAGTATCTTATCCAACCGTCAAAACTGTGACTAAAATCAATAAAAGTTCCCGGTTTTATGTACTGATAAAAGATAGAAAGTGCCCTACTATTTCTACCATGAGCCACTATAACTTAACATAATAGTTCTGACCGTCAACATTTTCAAGAAATAGATTTAAAAGATTCGGCCAAAAAGAAGAATCTAGAAAATCTAGAAAACGCTTCTTTACACATTTGTTTGCAACTGTTTCTAATCAAACCTGTCAAAGGTTAATACTGCTGATATTTAAGAATATAATGTTATTAAATTGGGGAATCATGATTTTTTGTAAAATTTGACTTTGGATACGCCTACTAACGCCGTCCGGAACGCCCACCCCCCCCCCCAAAGAAACATCTTAAAATTTTAAAAAGTGACGATATAGTTTATTACGCCTCCCATTTGCTGCCCACGTTGACGTTGTGTTTTAGGGGCTGTGACACAAACCAGTCCCGAATGTGTAAATGTATGACGGTTTTAAAAAATACCCATCAAGTGCCGTCTTACACCCCGGGGTAGGTGTCCGTCACGCCCAGAGCCGAGCCGGTACGCGGGGGGACGGGGACCGGGGCCGCTCCCTCCCGCCCCCCCGAGGGGGGAGGGGCCTGACGGATTGGGCAGGGCCATAGGTTTGAAAATTTTTAAATGTTATTTGACCTGTTTTTATTTTCCTGCAGTCGGTATTATTTTTCCCCCGGCCACCACCCACCCTAGCAACGGCTCTGGTCACACTCCTGTGATATAGGCTAAGTAAGTGTTTCAACATAAAACATAAGACCTGAGAATATATGTAATAGAGTAACTGTAATTCTACAACTGAATGGTTTTTTTGCGATCTAACATCTCTTTGCTACTAAATTAGTCAAATAGTCAGTTAGATATGTATTAGAGAAGAATGTCAGAGCAGTAAATACATAATGTTCTTGGTAGGCTACCTGCTTAGTGTCTTATTTAACCAGAAAAAAAAACTTTCAGGGAAATGATTTCAGCATCTAAATTCTTAATTCTGGAAAACTTATCACTTTTATTTTAGCTCTGATTATTTCTCATATTACAGAAAATCAATCTATAGAATTAGATGAATTTATAATTTTTCATACAATTTAGCTAAGAAGAAAGTGAATACGTTACTTTTATGCTCTTTCCAAATACAATAATCCCTTTTGGGGCAAACTTCATTTTGGGTCCTTATAGGGGTTAAAACAGCCCAAAGTAACCAAAAATTCCTGAAGCAAGAATCAGGAATGATAATTACTATTTCGATTTTGAAAACAAATTCGCATAAATTACACAACGAGCCTGAAACCCCCCCCCGACCACGGCGGCACAGCAAAAACAGATTCTGCCCGTTTTCTAACACTGTTTGATCACCTGCCACCTGACCATTACAACCCCCCCCCCCCACCTTGAACCACACGGCAAATCACATTTTTTGCCTTTATAGCACAGATAGCACTAAACTCTTATTTTTATTTTCTTTTTTTTGCTAGCCGTCACTTAAAAATCAAAGAGGTGTTTAAGGGCTCATTTAAAAGCTAATTTTCATATCTAATTGGTTTTCAACTATTTTTCTAACTTTAAATCATAGACTAGAAACTGCAATATGCTATCTTTTAGGGTTCGAATGGAATTCACCAAGAAGTGACTTTTATATTTGGAAAGAGCATACAAAAAGGGCATCTAGTTATATATTCTCTTCTTCTTAGTTAAATTATATGAAAAGGTACACATTTGCCGCAATAGCCTATATACATATACTTATGACAACATTAAAACTAAAGGAACTTCTGAAAAAAGAAAGCCTGGAACATTTTTTCTGAATTTACATATATACTGATATTACATGGAATATAACTCCTGGAAAATTCTTCATTAGACCATTTATATCAATAAACATGGAAGGTCCTATGAATAAAAAGCTGAATTAAGTAGGTTCTACTGAAACCACTTAATTATCACGACACGTTGAAGTGCAAAAGGCCCTAGCTTTTACACCTACTTTTATTTTGGACCACTTCCTTTTGCCACACCGGCGGGCACGGCCGGCCCCCGAGGGGGAGGGGTTGAACGCCCTCCCCCGCACGGGTGGGGTGACTAGTAAAAACGAAAAAAAAAAATATATAAACAAATTTTTTATGCTTTTTTGAGGTTTTTTTTTTGTATAACAACACCCCCCCCCAAAGTTTTGTTTGAATAAAACCCCTGCCCAAAAAGTCCTGGGTACGGCCTTGACTGCTTGTATAGCATTACCCCGGTTGTTGGATTAGCTGTGCTGCTTCGCTTAATGACATTTCTTGACAATAAACATTATCTATTGAAAGTAACTGTTAGTTAAGAATATACACTGATTACATGCGTCAAGCTGCTTGGGGGTACTAATTCTATTTTCCAGTTCATTGATATCGGAGCCTTCTATTGTAACAGCAACCACTAGCACATTTTGGCTATCTCTACAGCCATGTTCGAAATTAGGGATGTGTATTTGTAGAGTATCAGCCATTTGAGCAAGAGGAAATTGTTTTTGTGAGGTTCGGAGTATTTTTGTTGCTTCCAGAAGATTCTCTTTAGTGGGTGTTCTTTTTATAAAAATTTAAATGTTCGGTTGCTCTGGACCAAAGTTCGTTGCTTCTAAATTTCTAGGCTGCTCCTAGGGAGACAGCCGTGATTGGACATCTGGACATTAACTCGCATTTTTCAGTCAGAACCTAGTGGGAAGCCGTAATAGATTGCAGGTATTCTTCATTATTTCTCTTTAGAATATGCGAAAGCGTTGTCGTAAAAGAGTTTTCACGACAACGCTTTCTATAAAAATCTTATATGCCCCCAGGGCATAACTTACAACCCTTGCTCTGAGTGTTCCTCCTGTGTTCTCCTCCTGTGTTCGGCTGTGTTCCTCCTCAAAACAAAATTCCTCCTCAAAAACATAATTTCTATCAGGAAATCAACTACGCTGAGCAAACTGGCTATCTCAAAAATTTGATTCGATGTGTTTGGGGAAATGGTGGACGTGGACGGGCTGTTAGTTGCCTTCCACTCACTTTAAAAAATTCAAAAGGGCAGTCGCCAATCCAATTTACAATCGAATGAAACATTTTCGAAGTTTATACGACAAATCCGTAGATATGAAGTGCCCTGGTATACCCCCCCCCCCCCAAAAAAAAAATAATACATTGTGCCAACATCGTTCTTTACTTAGGCTGCGCGATTGCGCTGCCTATGATATGGTTCTCGATGCGACCACCGCTCAATTTTTTTTAGAAGCATTAACAGTCTCTATGTAGCTGAGATGTAGAAGACTGGTATTTATGATTAGATCTTGGTGAAAGATTCTGAAGATGCGTAAGTTCCTTCTTGCAAACGCAGCGTATTTAGTTGTCTTGAGAGATCACATGAGAATAAGAATGGTTCGTGGCCAGGTGCAATAAAGAGACTACTGTATGATTGTGGTCTGAACGAGCTATGGAATGAAGATACGGGTGTGGATGTGGATGTGATAACGGAGAGTGAAAGAAAGGTTACGGGACCAGAATATTCAAATGTGGCATAAGGAGACAGCAAAGGACGTGTATATCTTAGCGGAAAGAGTGAAAGAAAGGTTATGGGGCCGGAAGATGGAGATGGCAAAACCACGGTGGATATAACTGTATACTGAAATCAAAAAAGCATGGAGAAGATATTTATTTTTGGTAGACGTGTCGGGGGAATGAGTTAGATAGTTTGATATCTACGAGAGCAGACGGGTCACTGCTGGGGAAAGGAGGAAGTATACGTGTCGAGTTAGGCAGAAAAAATGCCTTTGGTTTAGCCCAATGCGTCAGGGGATTGGGGGAAATCTTTTGTATTTTGCAGAAGATTGTTATGAATTGGCAGAGTTAAGCAAATAATTTTCGGGGGAATGTTTTACTTCATAATAAAAATTGGATAAGAATAATGAGAAACACTGAATGTGGGGTAATTCGTAAGCCAAGGAAATTCCTGAGACTAGGCTTAACCGTAGAGGTTTCTTTTTTTTCCTCTTCTTTTTTTTTTATTTACATATTTAATATTTTTTTCTGCTTTTTTTTTTCTGGGATATGTTTGGCTTTTTTTTTTCAATTAAAATTATTAAAAAATATATTATAATTATTATAAATTATTTGTTCGCTAGGCAAAAAAACGATGGTATTCCTCTTTTTGCTTTAAAAACAAACATGGCTCCATAAGGACTTCGGCATATTCCTTCATGGCATGTAAGTTTTCCTGGAACTACACAAAAGGTAAACTATCTAAACATTTACTTTGTGTCTTTATTGTTCATCCATGCAGTTATAATACTCTGTATATCCTGATTGGTTCTTTCAATTGAGTCCTGTTTGACAACGATGACTTTCCATGAACTATCTTAACGATTTTCCAAATGGCACGTATTTCAACTTGGGTGGAAGCGATGAAAGACTTGAGAGCCAGGAGTAATTAGTAGTTGGGGAGCCAAAGTTGAAAATCTGACAAAATAGCAATCTGAGGGGGACAAGTGATTTGAGAGAGGTTTTAGACTAAATCGACCATGCTGATTACGAATATCTCGGGAATATAAGCGCCAAAGGTGCGCTTGGTGGTTTTTTGCAACTAAGTTTGTTGATTTTTCTATTTCACTCAGACTAAGTCCAGCTTTCTACTAGAATATTGTAGTTGTCTTTTTTATACCTAGCCAAAACATTAGGCGATCGTTAATTTACCACATCAGTAAAAAAAAAAAAAACACAGTCTGTATCTAAGGTAGGACTCTCTACGAGCACAACTGAATCATCTGCTTCTTTGACAAACTTTGAAACCTGACGGCTCAGGGCTCCAACAGATACTTTATGCTTCAAATAGTAAAAGCACTGGTCTGCCTTTTTACTACAGCTCACTTCTAGTGCTTTGCCATACTTCACACTCAATTGCTTTTTCAGTATCCTAACATCATGGGCCTTTATTTCCAGACCTGAACTAGCTAGTCCACTGCTTAATTTCTACCTTAGCTCACTAAGCGAGTATATTCTTCCTTCCTTAAGACGAGTTTCAATTTCATCCACCACACTTTTTGCAACAGCCTCTCTGGCAGAAAAGTTAGTCTCTTCCTCAGTCTTCTTTTTAAAGAAGCTAAGCATGCATTTTTGGTGGTATTTTGCACTCAACTGAATCAAATTTTTGTCTTTGGACCTTGAAAACACAGCAGGCATTTCTCGTAAAAGTCTTTCAGCATGCTGTGATAACTTCTGTTGCCTTTCTATCGTTTTAATTGCAAGAAGATTCTCACTTTTACGCTTGGTACTTCCCTTTTTGCCACAAATGATGCAACAGTCAGCATATGAGAAACTCACTTCTGTTGCCAATGTTCTAGTGAGTCTTGCAGGTGTAGCTGGCATATTTGCTTCCTAAAGACCTCCATGGAGATCACAAGACAAAAATTTCTGTCTACAAGTTCTATGCCAAACAAGCCTTTTTTGTAAGAAGTTTGGTTGCTGACAGTCCTTTCTTAGAGCATGGTACTTAGCATTGCACTTGCATCTGGTCAATAGAAGTTCTCAGACACGTTTTATATCACTAACAGTGTGAAGCTGTCCTTTTCCATCGGTTTGGCAGATTAAACACTTTGCATAGTAATTTTTTTTTTGGGGGGGGGGGCTATATAGAGCATCTAATTTTTTTCTGGCAAATGATTCAATGCTATTTTGCAAAATAGATAAGAAATTTAGTATGGTACTAATGGTAACCTTAGAAAAAAAATTCAAGAATTTCTTCATGATATATAACCGATCCATTTCCAATATCTACAGACTATTATAGTATATAATAGGATCATATAAGCAGTGTAAAGACCTTGTGAAAAAAAATCTTCAACCCAGAAAGTAAGTACCGGCCCCCCCCCGCCATCCGTGATTCGAAGTACGAACTGGTAGATAAAAGACACGTATTCGGGCTAAATTTTACTTTTTTCGAGTCTGTAAAGCATACTCATATTCAGTCTTGGTCACTCAAAAGATGGAAAATGACAATTCTTAATGCTCCATTGTAGAGGCAATGGGCCTTGGAGGCCTGAGTCTCAACCCATTTGAGTCCGCCCTAAATAATAATAATAATGCTCCATTGAACAATTTTACAACTTTGTGCCATGGTATTGGGCATTGAGGCATCGTGTTGGCCAAAAAGAAGGTACCACCAAACCTTCTTCCACCTAGCCTAAAATTTTGTTGTGCCACCTAATAGCACATCCAGACTATCCGCTTTCTGGAAAAATGGGATGGAAATCCGGAAATGCAGACAGGTCTTCCATCCCATTTTTCCGTTTTCTGGGCAGGAAGGATCAGAGGGTCCAAAAATGGAAAAATGGGACAGAAGACTGTAGTGTGGACAGCGTTTCTGGAAAAAATGCCAGCAGAAGGAGACGATTCAACATGATGAGTGATAAATAAAAATAGCTGTCTGATGTGGTTTAAAATAGAAAAAAGGTAAATTGTCAAACTGAGGCTCTATAATTGTTTTCTATAGGTTTTGGCTCAGAAAAACAGATTTGATAAGGATGGCTGATAAACTTGTAAAGATATTATTTTAAAAATCCGCCAAGTCTGGATGGCTATTCCTTTTTCTGGATTTCCATCCCATTTTTCCAGAAACTGGATAGTCTGGATGCACTATAAAGTTAGTGACTTGAGGAGCAATGGTAAATAGTGAGACTCTTGACAAACAAAAAAGGAAAGAGAAGACAGCCAAGTATTTTCAGAGTGTACCACCTTTGCTTGACTATTCTTGAAAAAAACCTGTACCGTACCACCTAGGCTAGCTCACAAAAGAGCCAAGCTCCTCTTAAAACCCCTCCCGTGGACACCCCTTCAATTTACTGAATAATAGTAAGAAACAAGTTGCTTTTATCAGGGGGAACTAATCTGCACCTTTACCCTACTTTTAAACCACTTAAGTGAGCCTCTAACTATCCTTTGACCCCAAAACTGGTAAGACTTTTACTTTTAGCCTATCCATTTTAAATTTATATTCCTAAAAGACGAGGCGAAACAATAAAAAGTCGAAATACTGGTAAAGACAAACCTTTGAGGATCAAATAATAGAGTTAATTAGCTTTTAAGCTTTTGAACCATCAATTTATTTACACAGTAGCATGGCACATGGCAGTCAACATAACCATAACAAAGCCACGAGAAAGATGCAGTGTCATCTACTTAGTAATGAACAAGTTAAGTTTAAAATTTTTCACCATAGATGATCGAGTCGAAACTTTGACCTCATATTAAACTATGAAGCGCACTTTGGTGGTCGAAATTCCCGAAATAAATGGAATCAGCATGTTCGAAAATATCGTTTCCAAAAGTCAGAACTCATGTACCAAAATGTTTTTTACAAATCGTTATTTGACGACTTTTTCAACTTTGGCTCCCCGACTATAGAGTAAAGCCAAGACAGATAGCTGCTGTGAGAAGCAAAGCTGGCATAACTTTTCAGAGTTGTATAAAAAAAATGATTATTTTCACATTTTGATGATAGTGTAGCATCCATCCTAAGGCAGAACTAAGGTAGAAAGACATACAGTAAAGGTAATTCAAATAGTCTATCAGTTCTGAAAGCTATTTGAAAGCAAATAAGAGATCAAAAAATGGTTCAATGATATTTTACCCATTGTGGCTATATCAAATTTTTAGTTATTAAAATTTAACAAAACATGATCAGCTTTTTTGTGCGATTAAATAAAAGGTTTAAACCAGTAAAAAGAACGAAATCACGGATACATTCCTTGTGTATTAATAAGCTTTGTTAATTAAAAAAAAAAGAAGAATAATATCAATATACAACTACCCTACCTTGAAGATAATTTTTTCCCACGGCGTGTTGGAACACTCCAATATCCTGGTAGTGTGGCACTGCAAGAGGTGCCATTGATCGAGGACCTATCTGCTGCTGGGCCATGTGACCTGTATTTGGAATCCATGGGGTGGCATATGCGTCGTGGTTGAACTGTTGTAAAGGGGTTAAAGGGTTAAATTCACATGCAAGGGTCCTAGCAAGGTTAAGACTAGGGTAGCTAGGGTAACTAAAAGGGGGACGGACATTAGGATCGGTTAAATTAGGATAAAAATAAGGCAAAACAGCGCCACCTAAAAAATTGAAACAAAGCAATGTTAAATCATGTGATTAGTACGTCCATTAATTTAATTCTATTTAAAAAACCTCGTCAGCAATATTAATAAAAATACATTAAAAAAACTCTTATTTTTCAACAATCTTTAATTAGCAACAATAACTGAAATTTAATTTAAAGAAGTATTTTAAAATGACAAAAAAAAAAAAGATTTTTATAAAGACATTTAAAATTATTATAAAAATAATATGTGCATTTAGCAAAAATTATAAAAATAGTAATGCAAAAAGGAAATAGGGAATAATCCAGGGGCGAATAAAGAATTAACGAATTAACGGATAAAGAATTAACGAGGGAGGAGGTTACTGATAAAAATGTGGCTACTCCATCAGTTTTTTCCCGCTCAACCCTGTAACTACTCCCACTGTGCGGTCAGATTTCAATCCCCTCATCGCTTGTCATCAGGTTTGGAACTCCCTGCCTTCTTCAGTACTGAAATGCCACTCGTTTGACACTTTCAAGAGGATTCTTAAGGACCATTTAGTTAAGAATCAAACAGAAGAGGTTTTTTTTTTTTTTTTTTTTTTTTTTTTTTTTTTTTTGTGGAGTTGATGTCCTCTGAATGTTTAGTTTTGTTTTATGGTGGTCTTCTCTGCGCTATGACTCTCAGGCCTCAGGTATGGTCCCTTTTTAATTTTATATGTTGTTTGGCGATTGATTTATTTTATTATGGTTGTTTGGATATATTGTATTTTCTTTTTTTTTCTCATTCCCCCTTGTATCCCTGGCCATGGAGCCTTTCGAGGGGGATTAGGAGTATTGATTGGATTATTCAATGTAGGTCTATTTTAATGTTTTTCTATTGATTTAGTGTTTGATTTAAACGGTATGTATTCCCCCTCTATTACAGGCCTAGGAGCCATTGGGGGATTAGCACAATGTATTTTCTTGTATGATTAATTGATTATGAATAAATATTATCTTATCTATCTTATCTTAGTTAACAATTACCTTCAACACAAAATGGCAGATAAATACTTGTGCAATTCTTTAGTTCAGCAACAAATATATTTATAATAAAAATTAATTAATATTGTTTGTTTGACAAAGTATCATTTTGCGTTATGGTAATTATACTAGCAGTAAGTTTTTTTATCAAAATTTTTAGTTAAGACAATTAAGCTAAAACATAACGATAGAAGACTTTTTTTTACCCTCAAATCAATGCATTTAACAGAACACATGATACACACATAATTTAAATTTAGTGAACTATTATTTTGCTTTATGGTAATTATACTAGCAGTAAATTTTTTATCAAAATTTCTAGTTAAGACAATTAAGCTAATACATAATGATAGACGATATTTTTTAACATAAAATCAATGCATTTAACAGAACACATGAGAAAGACCTAAATTAAATTTAAGTGAAATATTATTTGGTACGAAATCACGTACAAAGACTAGAGTAGGATACTGAATTAATATTTTTTAGGGGGGGGGGGCACCACCCCAACTCGCGCTCCACCCTGGGGTTTTGTAAATTTGTAATTTGTGCAACTTTTGTCCTCCTGGGTGAAGGGGGGAGGGGGCACATTTCCCTAAAACCAACTTCTAGATCTTCCCCTGAAAGCCAGTCATTACTGCAACAGTCTTTTTGCAACCATTGATGCAATTTTTCTTGATCGTTTTTTTGTTGTTTATTTCCAGTCCTTTCTTGTCTGATATTTTTAGTTTTGAATGGTGAGTAATAATGAAATTAATATTATTATTACTAGCATAGTTGTATGCATATAGGCTTTTCTGAGTCTAGTATGGTACAAATTTTATCACAGGCGCTTTTATTATTATTTTTCGATATTAAAACTTATTAAAAGATAAAAAGAATTATTATTGGTAATAAAGTTTAGAATTTAATTAATATAAATCAGTTATTAATATATGCAAAACAACTACAACTAAAAGATAGAAAACAATTAAATCTGTCCAAACCACAGTAAGAGGGTACTACTTCAAAAGCACAGTTTATATAATTATCCAGTATGATCTTTCCCTATCTCAACAATTGCAAAAACCCGGACCGAGGTGCGAGTGCTCCAGAGAATGTTTTTGCAGATATAAACATAAGCGGCATTAGATCTTTTCACGGGTAGACAAAGAATAATCACCTACGGAACAAGTACTGACACAAACACTTCGCCGGCTCAACCAATAAGTGGACAATAAGTGCAGAAATAAGTGGGAGGAGCTTTTTGTTCGCACCGAGAATGAAGAGCCAGAAATCATCTGCGGTAAACTTACTGGTATATTATATAAACTGTGTTCAAAAGTAACCTAATTAAGAAAATAGAACGCAGCATTATACTAGCATTATTAGCTCTATTCAATTTATTGTCATTATTACTATAAAGAAAGCATCAAAGCACGTGGCTCAAAACGGCGGCTTAATTTTATTATATCATCCCCGCTTATACCTTACAAAATTTTTTTCATTTATAAAAAATCCCGGAAACAGACCTTTAAATTAAATAATTTTAGCAAAAAAAAAAAAAAAAAAAAAAAAATCACGGGAAAAATTAGCTATGTATAACATATGAAAATTAACTCCATATTTAAAAAATATAAAAAACTAATTTAAATTTAAAATTTTATTATTTTAATTAAACATAAAACTATAATATATAAAGGAGTTTTGCAAAATTAGTTCACCATTTTTTTTCTTTCGCTTTTCAAATAATCAATAATTTCCTCCAGCGTATCGAAAAGCGAGAGTATTTCAAAAAAATTGTTCTATAAATGTTTTGTTGACTCGTGGAACCACGACTGTTCTATGGTTCAAGATTCTATAGTGGTTTCAGTTAGTAACAGCTTTTTCAAAAAATTAGTAAAACTGTAACTTATTTTTTTCATTATTTTTTTTAGGAGTGTAACAACATACTTTTAGTAAGTAAAATTACGTTAGGTAGTCTCTGGGGGGAGGCAAAGTAAACTTAGGCATACCATGGTATATAAAACGGAAAACATTAATTTCAAGTTTTTACTCCGATGAAACTTTATCAAAACAACGATACCAACACATTGTATCTTAAGCTCAGTATCTCACGCTATTTTGATGATCCTGATGAAAAATAACGTCAAATTAAACAATGAAAATTGAACTTTTGCAAGATAAACTCTTTTTAGCGTTATTATTTTAGTAGCGTTTTGTTTTAACAACCACTGCTGCTAACAACTTACTGCAGCACCAAGCAACCTAAGCAAATACAGCCACGCACTCCTCCAGTCCTATCAATTGAGGCTTCCCTTTCTACACCCTCCCAAGAAGATCCCATTTCCCTAAATCTCCTATAATGACTCATAATTTTCAACGTTCTCCCTGCTTACCCTGAGGACTCTTCACAGCCGCTTAATAGAATCCCAGCAATCCCCCCAGGCATACATTTGGCTGTATGGCTGTATGGGCTGGCAAAGGAGGTTTGGGGGGAGGAAGTTTACTTTAAAGCGGGGATGAGTAGTGAGGATTTAAGATGGGTAATTTCGGTTCGTGGTAATTTTTTGGGTATTGGAGAAAGGAGGAAATACATTGGGAATTATAGGATTAAAAATGGTCCTTACCAGTGTCCTATGTGTGGAGAGGAGGCAGATCTCATCCATTTTATGGGTACATGCCAGGAGTTAAGAAATTTGAGGAGGGAAGTGTTTTGAACAGATTTTGGAGGGGTGGATTGGTTTGAAAAAATTTTAAAAAGTAGAAATTTTGATGATTTTAGAAGGTTGGGTAAATTTGTAAGAGTGGGTATGGCACATAGAGAAACTTTTTTGATGAATTGTGAGTAATTTAATGTGTGTTTTTTTGTATTTATTTTTGTTGTGTTATTTTGCCATGGCCCGAAAAGGCATTTGTTGCAATAAATATCTATCTATCTATCTACATTTCAGCCCTCTTCATTCGACTTTACACATATGTATGTTATCTCGCAAATCATTCAATGTCCCACGTGTATACAGCAAAATGAAACACTTTCATTTATGCACCCATGCAGAGGGTGTGAGCCGGCCCCTTCTTTTTTTCTAATGCTCAATATATGCCATTCTTTTCCGGGAGGCAAAAAATCACTTCTAACTTCAAGACACCATTTTAGAGTATCCATTTTTGAATAGCCAACGGTTCTACAAATAACTCCTAGATACCCGAAACGGGCCCCTCCTCCCTGTTACAACCCCCTTAGGGGTGACGGTGGGGGGGGGGGGGCTTTATTCTTACCTACTCATTTATGTAATGTGTGAAAATCCCCCGTTGGGTCTGGGTACGGCGGTAAAAAAAAGTATTTTGGTACCATGAGGAAGATTAGTAAGTTCTTCAAAAGTACTGAGCATGGCTAAATCCAGGGCATCATCTTTGTCAAGCGTCAATCTTGTAGCTAAAATCTCCTTATCTCCAATGGTCACCTACAATAAGAAAACAATTGACATGTGATACAGTGTCTTCCCAATGGACATTGTAATTTAATTAGTATTTACTTCAAAGTTATTTCGAATTAACTGTCAACATTGTGCGGTTTTTTAATTAATGCTGTAATATGTATACAATAAAGATCTGTAATATACATAATAAAGATCAAAGATACTCCACTGTGCTAAAAAAGAGCTTATTTTACTGTAAGTGTGTAAATTTGGCATAGCTTTATTTATTTGATTATTTGGGCTTATGGAAACTGTTGGTTTAGCAATCAGGTCATTTTTGATAAAGGTCAAAAAAAGACGATTTCCACAAAGGAGCCTTTCCATAAAGAGAAAAATCTGACTGCGGAACCATAATCCTTTAAAAATTTGAACTCAATATCCATTAAAATATATACTATAATTATACTATATTATATATGCTATAATATATACTGTACAGCAGTAGCGTATCCAGGGGGGTCGGAGGCCCCCCCCCGAAAGTTGTTTTGTTATTTTTTTTAAGTGGCAATTTAGTAAGTTCCGAAATATTCACGCTTTTAAGTTATTTGCAACACCCGTTCTTTTTTCATTTTTTGTTAAATGGCTATCCATTTCTCCGGCAAGCTTATATCATTATTTTATCATCAAACGTGCAATCGCCTCCTGTAATCAAACAAGATGTCAAGAAATTTTTCTCACTATTTAACCCTCGGAGCTATAAGCACTGGCCTCTCTGCAATGAAGGAATTGCGATAAGGAATCAAACAGTTCGTGGTAACGAACTGTAAGTAAGGAGCGACCCGGCTCAATGGTAACTGAAACTCTAGAAAACGGTATTTTGATACAAATAGATACATTAAAAAAATCAGATTTCAATGCTGATTTCAAATATATAATTTTCCTCAAGTTTAGTGCTACCCATCAAAAGTTATGTGCCTGAGAAAATTTGGCTGATTTTCAAAAAAAGGGGGAAAGACCCCCTAAAAGTTATAGAACCTTAATGAAAATCACACCATCATATTCAGCGTATCAGAGAACTCTACTGTAGAGTTTTCAAGCTCCTATCTACAAAAATGTGGAATTTTGCATTTTTTGCCAAAAGAAAGATCACGGATGCGTGTTTATTTGTTTGTTTTTTTTTTCCCAGGGTTGACCGTATCGACCCAGTGGTCCTAGAATATTGTGAGAGGGTTCATTCGAA
Organism: Artemia sp. Qi Xiang Cuo; assembly: GCF_049724085.1. Classification (NCBI taxonomy): domain Eukaryota; kingdom Metazoa; phylum Arthropoda; class Branchiopoda; order Anostraca; family Artemiidae; genus Artemia; species Artemia sp. Qi Xiang Cuo. Next base: position 7,560,886 of record NC_142797.1, on the reverse strand, counting down.
CGGAAATTGAAATTTCATGTTTCATTTTTAAGTTACCAAAAAAAATGGAAGGTAAATAGGCAACCTCTCATACTTATTTTTTTCTCAATATCCCTTAATCGAAATTTTTAGATAGCTGTTGTGTTAAAAAGAATCGAATATATTACAGATATAACTTTTAGGGTGACTTAATCCCCTAAAGTTCTCAAAGGGAGGGCTAAAAGTCATGAACTTTACCCAATGTTAACATATAGTACTGGTTATTGAGAAGTATACAGAAGTTTTCAGGAGGTGTTTTTTCTGGTAGTGGGAGGGAAGGGTGGGTCGGTGGTTATGTTGGAGGATCTGTTCATGATGGAAGTTTTCATGGGGGAAGGGAAATTGCCATGAAGGGGGCGCCGGACTTGCCAGCATTATTTATTGGTTATTGGGAAGTATACAACCATTTTCAGGAAGGATTTTTCTGGGGGGGGGGCTAGAGGAGGGGGTTACTCTGGAGAATATTTCCGTGGAGGATGTTTCTTTGGGGTAAGAGACATTTCTATGAAGGGGCGCCGGATTTCCAAGCATTAGAAATTAAATCGATCATTAGACGATCAGAAATTAAATAAAAAAAACAAGTTTTTTCAACTGAAATGTAAGAAGGAATATTAGAACTGAAAACGAACAGAAATTATAACGTATATGAGGGGGTTTTATCCCAAGTCAATACCTCGCTCTTTACGCTACAGTTTTTTTAGTGCTTTCAAAAGAGCTATCTATTCTTATTAAACGGCCTTTGTGATTCAGGGGTTGGTGAATTAAATTTTTTTTTAAATTTTAACGTAAAGAGCGTGGTATTGACTAAGGGGAGAACCCCTTCATATACGTAATAACATATACGTAATAAAAAAACAATAAAGAAACAAGCGATACGGCTCAATAGTAATCGAAACTTTTAAAAACGGAATTTTGATGTCAATAAATGTATCAAAAGAATGTGTTTATAATGCTGATCCTAAATATATAAATTTTATTAACTTTAGTATTACTCATCAAAGGCTCCAGGCCTGAGAAAATTTACTCGATTTTTTAAAGAGGGGGAAACATCCCCTACAAGTGAAAGAATTTTAATGAAAATCACACCGTCAGAATTCAGCGTATCAGAAAACCCTATTACATAGGTTTCAAGCTCATATCTGCAAAAATCTGCAACTTTGTATTTTTTGCCAGAAGAAAAATATACGAATATAGAAGTTAGTTACGTAAGTTAATTTGTAAAGACATCCATTTAGCAAAAGAAAAGTAATATTTTTATGCAAATAAAAGCTGCATTAACTAAAAATCGATTAGAAATTAAATAAAAAAAACAAGTTTTTTAAACTGAAAGTAAGGAGCGACATTAAAACTTAAAACGAACAGAAATTATTCCGTATATGAAAGGGCTGTCCCCTCCTCAACGCCTCGCTCTTTACGCTAAAGTTTGACTCTGTCTCACAACTTTATTTTTTAAAACAATAAAAAACTTTAGCGTAAAGAGCGAGGCGTTGAGGAGGGGACAGCCCCCTTCATATACGGAATAATTTCTGTTCGTTTTAAGTTTTAACGTCGTTCCTTACTTTCAGTTAAAAAAACTTGTTTTTTTTATTTAATCAGACTAAGAGGCGATAGTTCATTCAAACGGTGCTATAATTCCAGAGTAAGAAAAGCATTGAAACAGAAAGGTAACGTGAGAGGAACTAAATGAAATGACGCGACACCAGCCCAGCAGTAAGCATTTCTTAAAGCTTGCTAAAACCAGCAATGACGGTAAAGAGTTTACTACTATTCTGACAATAGTTTGTATTTAGTGGGTTTTGAAGCACGCCTGTGCCACTTGTAATTAAATGCAATTCCCAATTTAGATTGAAAACGACCAAATCCAAATTTGGAAATCTTCTCGTAAGAATTTTTCTTAGCTATGATCAATTAAAGGAAACAGTAAAAATGATCATTATTTGGGTGGGATCAAACTTTTTTGAAAATTAATCTTTTTCTAGAGCCCAAAATGGGATTATTAATACTTCATTCATTTTATATTCTATTTCTTGTGTAACTATGAGCATGGCTAATGTCGGAATTCCTTCATATTCTCATATTTTCAGACACAAAAAATGGAACCTCGCAAAAACGGTAATTTTACCGTGTGAATTGATCATTAAGAGCCGTTCCAGATTTTTTAGCTGTGTTTCTAAAATTCAATACTTTTTAGGGGGTGGGGGGGGGTGGGCAAACTTTGACCTACCAGACAAGTCATGTACGCAAATGATTTAATTAACAAAAATTAATTGTTTTCAGTTTTTACGAGGAAAACGAGTTTTTGCAACCATTAGTAAAATCGGGAGAAAAAATGTTCCGATTATGATTTAATTGCCAAAATTGATGTTTGTCCAGGAACAGCGAGATAAGTAATAAAATGAGTAATTTAACGATTCAAGGGCAATCTTTGAAGCCTTGGAACAGACGGGTAGAGAGCATTTTCTTGGTACTTTAATGTTAAGGTCACACTACATGATGCTCCAACCGAGGGGGTAATAACTGACCGTCGCAGGTGTTCCTTCCTTCGTGCCTAGGGCTGTGCCTCCGTGCCTCCGGCACACCTGAAACAGCGTGTTACTGGAAGCGAAGGAACACGGTTTTATCTTTGGCTTATGGAAAGCGTACGGCGCGTTTTTTACGACGGCAAACTTTCTCCTCTTGAGAGGTTATCTTTACTTGGTCGTGTTGTTTACTGCGTTCGACATTGGAGATCCTGGGTCCTAAAAAGTGGACATTATGCTTTGAACGATAATTTTATTACTACAAACCTTTACCATTGCCTAGAGATAAATATGCATTCCCTAGTGCTTCTCACTCTTCGATTCAAACGCCCTGGACTTGAACGTCTTTTCAAACTCTCCGACATGAATAGCCAACCGTGTGAAATTTTTTTTTAGGAAGATGCGGTCTCAAACCAGCACTTACAGTACTGAAATAAACTTTTCGTTCCTCTAACTTCTACATCGACTTCGTCGATATGAGAGCATAAGGGATTTTGAAGCCCAATGTCCTAATGAACAGTTTACCTTGCCCAATGCTATGTGAGTTAGATCCATTGGCGTTGTGTCTGTCAGTTCCAATTTTTCTTTGCCCGGGGACGATGAAATCAAGCTCGAGTTAGGGCGAGCTCGTATTGAAAGCCCGCGAATATTGAAAGCCTTGATACCCGACGACGTACTTTCTGCTTTCGGTCACCAAGTACCGAATGTTCGTCTTTCTGTACTTCACGACAGTGACTCAGACGATGACTCAGAGGAAAATACTCTGCCCGATAAGCAGGAAAATGCTTCCGCGACTGACACTGAATCAGGCTCGGAAAGTGTCGGCATCTTTGAAGATTTGCCAGTGATTGCTCACTGTGTGAAACACCAAGTTGAGAAAAATTTTGTTAGTGAGCCTGTGACGAACATGAAGAATTCTAGGTTTTGTCTTGTCAAGACTTCTGATAGCTACATAACACCATTAAAAAAATCCACGCTGTTGTGGCTTCTGAGGGAAAGCTCTGAGAAGCTGGGTAGTGACCAATTAAAACGGGTGATGGTCCAGGGCCGACGAGTAGGACTACGCGAGTCGCCACAAACCAGTGCAGAGGTCGGTGTGAAATCGGACAATAAATATCTGAGAAACTAGTTATTTTTTAGCTGGTTGCTTTACTTAGCGCTTTTTACTAATAACTCGGTAGTAACAGTTTTTCTGACTGTTGCTTTACAGTTTTCTCTTCATTGCGTTCGGCTTAAAAATGGAGAAATTTGTGGGGGTTGGTGTTGATGGGACCAGCAGCAGGTCAGGCTGCTATTCTGGCGCACAGGCAGAAATTAGGAAAAAATATCCGCATGTGATCTACACCCACTGTGCATCGCACAGCTTAAATTTGGCTTTATGTAGAACTAGTCGGGTAGGACTTGTTAGGTCAACCTTTGCTAATATACAGCGGATTATATCATTTTTATCATCATCACCAAAAGAACGAATATGTTTGTAGAAGCGGTCGCTGTCGTTTTTCCGGATAGTGCCGGGAGAAATCATGTGAAATTTTGCGAAACGAGATGGGTGGAGCGTCACCATTGCATTTTAGTTATAATGCCTTTGTATTGTGCGATTATTTCCGTACTTGAGGAAATAGTTGGTAGCATACGGTGCGACACGGAAGTTATTTCAAAAGCAAATGCGTTGGTTTCAGAAGCAACCGAATTTAGTTTTATGTTCATGTTGGCTATGTTAGAGTTTGTTAGTGCCATAATGCTCTCTGTCTCTAAGGCACTGCAAGCCGAAGATTTAGACTTAGTTGAGTGCTGTCGGCATATTAAGCTATGTTTTGACACTTTACTGCAGTCAAAACAAAATGATTTTGAAACAATTTTTCAGAAAGCCTTTGAGCCTGCACAAGAGGCAAATGTGGCTCCGGCTGTTTCAAGGTCTATCCGCCGAACATCCATCAACGATAATGAGTCCATCAAGGTTTTTTATCGCGAGTCATTGTTAGAACCTTACTTTGCTTCACTTGTTGAAGAACTTGATCAAAGATTTTTGCGCGATCAGGAGGCATCTTTCAAAATCAGAAGGCTTTTGCTAGCTAACAACAAGTCATTAAATATTAATGAATTTGTGAACGATGTTGCTGTTTACGAGGGATTTCACGGGGGTAGACGTGCGCTCGAATGTGAGTTAGTCCTTTGGAAACAGAAGTGGCTCGGAAAGTCTGAGAAACCATCAACTGTTGCTTCAACTCTTGCTTCTTGCAATGCAAGATTTTTCCCATGCATTCAAAGACTTTTGACGATTTTTCAGACGTTACCAGTGACTACCGCTTCTACTGAGAGGAGCTTTAGCTGTCTTAAGCGATTAAAAACCTATCAGCGGAGCTCCTCGGGCGAGGAGCGTCTGAACGGACTAGCTCACATAACCCTGAACCACGATATCCAGGTCGAAGCTGACCAAGTTTTTGATCGATTTGCAGCCAAAAAAGACCAGCGGCTGTTACTGTGAGAGGTTAGGTCGTCTTCCGTTGCTCGTTTCTCTAAGTGCAGTTGATTCTGTTTTTTAAATTTTAATTGTGCTTTATCCTCTGTAAACAACGTTAATATCAATACATTTCTTGCTTTCATGGCAGTGATAAGAGGTAGACTAAGGCCATACCCCTCCGAAACAAAATTCTGGGCAATTGTCTTTGATATAATATTATTTTTTATTTATTTGGTTCTCTAAAACAAGGGTCCCATAGGCAAATATAAGGAATAATGCACTCTTTATTTTATATTTTCTAAATTCTGCCGCTTCGTGGCAGTTCCAAACCAACTACTCGCCCAAAATAGAACCTCTCACTGCTTCTAACTTTTTTTTTAATTCTGACTTTGTTGGCAAAATATTGTCATCCATTCTCAAACAAAAAGTCTACAACTAGAAATACTCATGACAAGTGTGTACTTTTAACTTCTTTACCTCGCTACCCCCCCCCTACCTCCCGTCTGAAATCTTGCACTATGATAGACAATTTTCTTGCTCACATGACTGCTATAAAAAGGTAGACTGACGCCCCCCCCCCGAAACAAAATCCTGGACACGCCACTGCTATACAGTATAAAATATACTATGATGTTCAGTTCAGGTAGGTTGCTCCCACGTATGATCACTGACCTTTGCTTGTGTATATTTAAAGTTCATTTCTCTCTCTATAATAAACACAAAAACAGTGTAGGTCATGATACCAATACTAACTTGTCACCATCAAGTATCAACATTTTTCTGTGAATTCCGTGAAATTTGGCGAGGTTTGAAACTGAAGTATTATTTTAAACATAAAGACGTAATAAAATAGTGATGTATAAAGAACTCTACAGCAATAAACAAATTCAACATTTCAACCAAGTATTAAGGAGGCTCTAGACGGTCAATAAATTATATAAAAAGATTACCTCACTAGATTTACAATCATTATTGAAAGTCGAGTAAAATGTTTGACGAGGGAGTTAATCAGTGACAGTGATTGTGAGAAAGTTTGAATGACTATCATTTTGATCAAAAGCCGTGTGCTGCGTGAGCTTTGGTCGAGATTGAAGGGTTGATTGAAGTGTCGATGGAAGGCTGATTGAAGCACACCTCAAACTATTGACGGAAACACTTGATCAAGATGATTGACCGTGTAGGCCCTCCTTTAACGTAGTTAATAATTAACCTTCTGCGGATGAAGGATGACAGATTGTCCTTTTTGGCCAACCGTATAAGGCTAAACGGAAAGCAGGTCGTTCGCGGTTGGGGTGGGAGGAAGTTGTATAGAAATATTGAACGGAAATGGGAACTTCCTGGGAGGGTATAAAGAAGGAGGCTTTAAATAGATTAGGATGGAGAAGTGCACTTAGCTATGTTGGCCTCAAGCGGCTTGGTGCTCCGGTGAGTTGTTAGGTGTAGTAGTAATTAGCCTGATTAATATAACGTAATAGTTTTAAGGGTCGCACATTGACCTGTGGCATATTAGAAAGAAGTATATAATTTTTTTTTTTTTTTTAATTTTGAGCAGACTTTAATGATTTGAAACCACTATGAGGTTGTCTAGCCATGAAAAGGACATTGGCATTTTTTTGTTCAGAAAAAGAAAAAGAAATTAAAATGAATTTAATTCACAGGAAATTTTTGTGGCAAAGGAAAAACTACATATAAATAGGTATATTGAAACACAGTATTGCAGATCTGGAAAATATAACTTACGCCCGTTATATATGAAAAACAAATTATACCAGGGGTGGATCCAAGATTTTTTCGGGGGGTGGGTCAAAATATGCTGATCCGATAAATTTGCGTTAGGATCAAGGTTAATTAAAGAAAACTAGCGTTAATTAAGTGAATTAGACTACTTTAGACTACGTTAGAAGGGGGTGCCCCCCCTCTCCTCTGGATCCGCCACTGAATTAGACCTCCAGCCTTCATAACAAATGGAGAGTTTGTAATGTAACTGGGCACTCCGCTAAATTACAGTCGTTCTTTGAAAAAGTTATTTGAAAAAAACTACGTTTCCTAAAGAGTTAAAGAGGCTGAGTCACAAGTTCAAACCTTAAAACATACAGGGATTAGAAGGTACAGTTGAGGGGCTGCCGCCCCCAAACTCCCGCTTTCGCAGCCTTTAAATAAAAAAAAAATTTAAACTGAAAGTAAGGAGCGACATTAAAACTTAAAACGAACAGAAATTATTCCGTATATGAAAGGGGCTGTGCCCTCCTCAACGCCTCGCTCTTTACGCTAAAGTTTTTATTGTTTAAAAACAAGAGTTGTGACAAAGTCAAACTTTAGCGTAAAGAGCGAGGCGTTGAGGAGGGCACAGCCCCTTTCATATACGGAATAATTTCTGTTCGTTTTAAGTTTTAATGTCGCTCCTTACTTTCAGTTTAAAATTTTATTTTTATTTAAAGGCTGCGAAAGCGGGGGGTTGGGGGCGGCAGCCCCTCAACTGTACCTTCTAATCCTTGCACGTTTTAAGGTTTGAACTTGTGGCTCAGCCTCTTTAACTCTTTAAAAAACGTAGTTTTTTTCAAATAATTTCTGCACGTTTCTGTACAGTTTATTACTTATTATTGCTTGACTAACTGCTAGATGATTGTGTATTATTCTTTTCTTTCTCGACAGGGTGTTTTAAGGGTCGACCTTGTAACTCAGCCTCTTTAACTGTTTAGAAAACGTAATTTTTTTCAAATAATTTAAAAAAGAAACTGAGTTTCTTTTTTAAACTTTTAATTCAGCATATAAAAAATTTCCTCTGACTGGGAATCGAACCCGAGTCTTCCGCATAACAGTCAGGAGTATCGACCGCTGTACTAAAGAGATATAATTGTAATTGTATTTTTAGTATGTGGAATCTATTTTTGACGCAAGCAAATCCCCACAAAACTTGATATTTGGTTTTTGGAAAACAGGGAAGGAGCGATCAGATTGAGCTGAAATTTCGAGGATAAGCTCCCAGGCCCCAGGAAAGCTTATCCTCTAAATTTCAGCCAAATCGAACAACGTTAAAGGGGGACTGTGGTGGGAAAATTTAACAAGGGCTCTTATAAGAAAAAAAGGTTTTTCGCTAATGTAAATTTAGAAGATATTTTTTTCTGTCTGACAACATCAAAAGGCCCTAAAAGGTCAAGTTCTACATTGAATTAGTCCTCATTCACCTGGATCAGCTGCCAAATGTGGTCTCTACGTAATGATAACAAAAAAAAATGAACATTAAGTTTCTATCTTTCTTTCTTGGAAAACAAAGAAGGAGTAATCGGATTGAACTGAAATTTTGAGGATAGGCTTCCGGGCCCGATGAAAGCTCAACTTTCAAATTGCAGTCCAATCGGACAAAGCTAAAGGGGGGCTGTGGTCGGAGGGTCGAAACTTCCGGCCCACTTTTACCCATGAAGATAGAGTCGGAGGAGGGTGATATTTTGCACGTTTCTTAGTTTGAGCTTGGGCTACAAAATGCGATTACCGCTGTCTCTCTGCGACCGCTAGGACCGGAAATCGCTTAACATTGTGGTGGGTCACCTCTTATACCCTGGGAGCATATAAGGTTTTATTGAAAGCTTTGTCATAGAAACTTGAAAAAGGGCGCATTCGATTGAAAATTCAAACGGCTAGTGCCCTTTTTATCAGTCAAAAGTGATTGGAGGGCAAATAACCCCCCGCTCACGCCCATCTTTTCCCCAAACACATACAATCAAAATTTTTAAATAGCCATTTTGTTCAACATAGTTGAAAGTTTTGGAAATTAGGTCTGTAAGGATAGCAACCTCCCCCGCCCCCATGAGCCCTAAGAGCAAGGGTTGTAAGTTATGCCCTGGGGGCATATAAAGTTTTTATAGAAAGCGTTGTCGTAGAAACTTCAAAAAGGGCTTATTCCATTTGAAATTGAAATGACTAGTGGCCTTTTTAATGCTCGAAAGTAATTGGAGGGCAACTAACCCCCTATCACGCCCACCATTTTCCCAAACACATACAATCAAAATTTTGAGGGAGCCATTTTTTTAACGTCGTTGAAAGTTCGTAGTTGAATGTCTTTGAGGATGACAACCTCCCACAGCCCTCCGGGCGAGGGTTGTAAGTTATGCCCTAGGGGCATATGAAGTTTTTATAGAAAGCGTTGTCGTAAAGCTTCAAAAAGGGCTCATTCGATTGAAAATTGAAAGCGCTAGTGCCCTCTTTAATAGTTGAAAGTAATTAGAGGGCAACTAACCCCCCTCTAACGCCCACCATTTCCCCAAACACATCCAATCCAAACTTTGAGATATTCATTTTGTTCAACGTAATTAAAAGTTCTGGAAATTAGGTCTTTTAGGACGACAACCCCCCTCAGAGCTCTCAGGGCAAGGGTTTTCAGTTATACCCCGGGGGCATATAAGGTTTTTACAGAAAGTGTTGTCGTAAAAACTTCAAAAAGGGCTCATTTGATTGAAAATTGAAAGGGCTAGTGTCTTTTTTAATAGTCGAAAGTTAATGGAGAGCAACTAACCTCCCTCTCAAGCCCACCATTTCTCCAAACACATTCAATTAAAATTTTAAGATAGCCATTTTATTCAACGTAGTTGAAAGTTCTGGAAATTATGATTTTTAGGGTGACATGCTTCCCAAGTCCCTCAGGGAAAGGGTTGTAAGTTTTGCCCTGGGGACATATAAGGTTTTGATAGAAAATGTTTCCGCAGAGACTTCATAAAGGGCTCATTTTATTGGAAGTTGAAAGGGCTAGTGCCCTTTTTAGTAGTCGAAAGTGATTGGAGGGCAACTAATCCCCCTCTCACGCCCACCGTTTCCCCAAACACATCCAATCAAAATTTTGAGATTTCTATTTCGTTCAACGTAGTTGAAAATTCTGAAAGTTAGGTCTTTGAGGATGATAAACCCCCCATGGCCCTCAGGGTAAGGGTTGTAAGTTATGCCCTGGGGCAATATAAGGTTTTTATAGATAGCGTTGTCGTAGAAACTCCAAAAAGGGCTAACTCAATTGGAAACTGAAAGGGCTAGTGCCATTTTTAATAGTCGAAAGTAATCCGAGGAAGAATCCCCCCCTCCCAACGTCCATCATTTTTATTTGTAATTTACTGAAAAAAATATTATTAAATGTTTTCACTTATAACTTTAAGAAAACAAAAATTAGTTAAGATTTTCAGGAATAGATATCAGCATATGTATATTAAACTGACAATGCAAATTTTTTCAGCAAATTCATTTGATTTTTTTCAGTAAAGTACAAATTATATTCTAGCTTTTAGAAAGTATAGGGTTTAGAACCCTACTCAGATTAATTTTAGCTCGTTTCGAGATTCGCTTATTTTAATTTCTGTTTGTTTTGGGTTTCATCTATTTATTGATACTGATTTGTGGTAGTGGTATGCTTGGTAGATTATTTGATTCTGTTTTTGTTCATTTTTGTTTAATGGAGTCCTTAAATTTTTTTTGAAAAACTTATTTTGTGTAAAAAGTTTTTTTGATTAATTACTATTAAAGAATAAATGAAACCCAAAACGAACAGAAATTAAACAAACAATCATAGCAAAAAACAAACAACAAGTAATAATATAAATGAATAAATATATCTTAAAGCGAGTAATCCTTAGATTGAATATGAAAACCATTTTTATGACAAATATTTTCTTTTGTACTTAATATTGAAAACAAACATTAAAATTACAGTAAAATTTTGAACTGATGAGCTTTCAACAATTAATATCATTATACATCAAATATTCAGTTTAATTTATCAAATATTAAGACATGAAAGCTCTTGGGAATAGTGTAGTTTGAATTCAATCATCATGATCGTCGAAGCCAACGACGGTTTAGGAGGCCTCTGTAACTAGCTTGGCATAGCATTCCAGTACGTAAAAAGGAACCAATGCAACCATATTTATTTACTGCAGCAATGAAATTGATAAAGTTCCCAATACTTAGTTGTTTCACTGAAGACAATGTTTGACCAGATGCGTTCATCGCCCACCCTTCGTGACACAAGCCAAGAAAATCATTTTAATGTGAAAATAATTGAAAATTACTGTTTGGTGATTGAAGCACTCTGATCAACTAAGATTTAGAAGATTTTTTTTTGCTTCGGCAATTTTTTCTGATTATCTTTGTCATCAACAATTATTCAAATAAATAGCTGGAAGAGCATTCAATTTAATTAATTAAAAATTATTTTTCATGTGACTGGGTTTATAGCTCGAATGAAGTAGACAGGCAAAAATTTTACGTTTTTTTTACTTCAGAACTATTTAAGCTGCAAAAAAACCGTTCCCCTTTGGCAACCATTAAGAAAGTGAAAAGTTTATATTTGAAGCAAATATCAAAATGGTGATACGTTGGCGTATAGATAACAAATTCCCCATTGCATTCAGTAGAATCATAAACTAAACACTCAGGGAATAAACAAGAGTCGTTATCATTGAGCATCTGAGCAGAAACTGTTAACTCACCGACTTCATAAATGCAGGTTTCGAAGGACGACTTTGACTTGTGCGGACAGACTGGGTCAAACAGGTGTAGAGAAGGAATACAATCTGAATATTTAAGGGCTTAGCACTGACCCGAATGAAGTTTTGTTATATATTACAATATTTCTTGCTGTATTTTAGCATTAGCCGCTTAAAATTTCACAACAATGCTTTGATAATTCGCAAGTAGAGCATTGAAAAAAAACTAATGAAAACTGTAAAATTGTCTACATTTTTTTTTTTTTGAAACTTCGGGAGCCTTGTTCTAGTTCAGGTTTCAAAAATGTTTACTTCTTTCTAAGTATTTTATTTATATTCTAAGCAAGCAGCTTTTTGCTCCATAGGGGGTTCTAGAAAAACGAGAAACGCTTGACCCAGACTATTATATAGCCTTGGATACATTTTAAGCCTAAAATAAATTAATAAATACCGACATGGTACCGTGCCTAGCAAGTAGTCAATATCTTCATTTTCTGTGGGAGGTGGGGAAGGGGATTTTACCCAAAGAAATCCTTTAAGAAAAGATAAGTTGCTCGTTTAGTGTTTGCATCCCAATCAAACAGTTCGTGGTATTGAATTGTAAGTAAAGAACGATTCGGCCCAATAGTAAACGAGACTCAAAATGCAGTAATTTTAACAACAATTGATACATCAAAAGAATGCCGATTACAAATATCTGGGGATCGGGGATCGAACATGACCCTCTTTCCAAATGGCAAACCCTGTATGTAAACAATGGTCAACTTCCATAGCTTACAGTCCTTGCCCTTAGGGATATTGGGAGGGGGGTTCATGTAATCTGCGGATGAATAGTTATTTCAATTAGACTATTTGAACAAAATGGCTACCACAAAATTTTGATCAGACATCTTTAGGGGGAGGACAGATATACTGGACGTAAGAGGGTGATTGGCTGCCATCGGACCGCTTTTCAACATCCCCCTCAAAATGCTCTGGGAGTTTCAACCTAATATCCTCATGCATTCCTAAGATATTGCAGACACCTCTTTTTAATAAACATCCAGTACATAGTGTCTTTTGATTTAGTTTAATATACCCCTCAACATTTTCGGAAGTTTCACCTTAATATCCTTAGCCTTTTCGGACACAGGCACAGTCAATCAAGACAATCACTGCTTCTTTCCCAGAGATTAAGATGAAAAAAACTTTTTCCACGAAATAAGTTTAAAAAAAAAAGTGAAGAACTCTATAAAACCAAAAATGAACAAAAATAGAATCAAATAATCTACCAAGCATTCAACTACCACAAATCAGAATCAATAAATAAATGAAACCAAAACAAACAGAAATTAAAATAAATAACAGAGTCAAACTCAAAACGAGCAGAAATTAATATGAGTGGGGTTCAAAAACCCTATGCTTTCTAAAAGCCAGAGTATAATCTGTGCTTTACTGAAAAAAATTCAAATGGATCTACTGAAAAAAATGTGCATTGTCAGGTTATTATATATTTGCTGATATTGATTTCTTGAAATCTTAATCAATTTTGATATCTTAAAGTTATAAAAATCAAAACATTTAAAAGAATTTTGGTGGTTTCTATCAATCTCAAAAGCCTTGATGTATGTAATTTGAACTATTTTGAATGAAAGGACTGTCTCAAAATATCTATTGGATACATCTTAGGAAAATGACAGTAGAGTTGACCTTTTGAATTCTATGGTCCCTCCGTACCAAACAGGTTGTGTGTGTACTTTCAAGTAATTGGGGTTACCAGGGTCATTTGCCTATTACAATGAGCTCTACATGGCTTGACAGACATGTTTTTTTTTATTATGACATCGATTTTTTGTGTGTCAGTCGATTAGAGAAAGTTGGTGGTTAGTCCAATATAATAACTTGATTGGTCGGTTTTCTAAAAAAAAAAAAAACTTGTCATGCTATAATGTACTTAATTAAAAAAAAAACCCGATATAATGTCCCTACACTGCATTCCAATTTTCATTATGCATTAAGACATTGTTTATGGTACACCATATATTTTAACTTTTGAAAACAATGGATTTCTCGATTTTCAATGTGAGTACACTTTTCATTCTTTTATTTCCCAAAAAAAAAAAAAAAATAAAGAAAAACGTTTTACTAGTAAATTCAAATTTCAGAGGGACAGCCCCCCTCCCCTCCAACAATACAAAATCTTAAGAATATGACGACTATATTCGATAGAAACGTCAAAGCACGCGTTTTTCTATTATGTAAATAAAATCTATCCACCATAGGTATGTTTACAAGTTTTAATTGTTTTGAAAAACACTTCTTTATCATTCAGAAATAAAGCTTTTTCCTAACATGATGTATTTTTCTGCTTTGAATGAAAAGCTTGCGTGTTAAAAAGAGTGCGAGAGTTTTTGGGGGGTTAAATTTCACAGGCTGTTGCTATAAAGGCGGTTTGTCTAATTCCAATGTCACGGTGGATTGATTTGGGAAAAATTAGCGTGGGTGGGGGCCTCGAGGCCCTCAATTTTTTTTTTTTTTTTGGGGTTACTTAAAAAGGACATTATAAATTTTAATTTACGTTCGAATGGGACTCCAGATAGGAGCTTTTAACTTCTATAGTAGGGTTCTCTGATGATGTGATTTTCATTAAAGTTCTATGAGTTTTAGAGGGTGTTTTCCCCCTTTTTCGAAAACAAGGCAAATTTTTCTCAGGCGCGTAATTTTTGACCGCTATAGCTAAACTTGATGAAACTGATATATTTGAAATCATAAGGATTCGCTCTTTACGCTAAAGTTTTTTATTGTTTGAAAAAAAAAAGTTGTGAGACAAGGTCAAAATTTAGCGTAAAGAGCGATGCGATGAGGAGGGGGACAGTCCCTTTCATATAGGAAATAATTTCTGTTCGTTTTAATGTCGCCCCTTACTTTCAGTTTAAAAAAACTTTTTTTTTTATTTAATTTCTGATCGTTTTTTAGTTAATGCAGCTTTTATTTGCACAAAAATTTTACTTTTCTTTTCCTAAATAGATGTCTTTACAAATTAACTTACGTAACTAACTTCTATATTCCTGTATTTTTCTTCTGGCAAAAAATATAAAGTTGCAGATTTTCTTATATATGAGCTTTAAAGCTATGTAACAGGTTTTTCTGATACGCTGAATCTGCCGGTGGGATTTTGATTAAAATTCACTCAATTTTAGTAGGTTTTACCCCTCTCTTAAAAAAAAAAAAAAAACGGGTAAATTTTTCTCAGTCTCGTAGCCTTTGATGAGTAATACTAAACGTAATAAAATTTATATATATATATATATTTAGAATCGGCATTATAAACACATTCTTTTGATACATTTATTAACATCAAAATTCCGTTTTTAAAAGTTTGGATTACTATTGAGCCGTGTCGCGTGTTTTTTTTTTATTGTTTTTTTTTCTATTACGTATATGTTATTACGTATATTAGGTGGGAGGGTTCTCCCCTTAGTCAATACCAAACTCTTTACGTTAAAAGTCTAAAAAAAATTTGATTCACAACCCTCTGAATCACAAAGGCCGTTTTTAATTAGAATAGATAGCTCTTTTGAAAGCACTAAAAAAAATTATAGCGTAAAGAGCGAGGTATTGACTTGGGAGAGAACCCCCCCCCCCAGTATGAAGTATGATATTAATAATAGGAGCACCCTAATGAGCAATAAACAAGAGGAGGAGGAGGAGGAGGACAAAATTTGACCTCTTAAGCATTTATCCGACAAAATGAAAAAAGGGGTTGTTTTTTTTCATGCTAAATTTTTACCTTTTTTTCAAGTAAGATGATAAATGCAATAGACCCCCTAATGAAAAGAAAGAAAGATGCAGTGAAGCTATATTAATGCAAGCCGCAAGGCCATCAATTATCAAATATGGTGGTAGAATTACACACGATCTGGATCAGCCAACGACCACCCAACTTATAGTGCCAGAGCCTTCTAACCCCAGTGTTAGCTCCACGCAAGGTGGAAGGAAGATGAAAAGAGAATGGACTGCTTCTCATAATGCCTCAGCTCAGCCTACTGAAGATCGTGAGCTTGACCCCCTTCATATTTTTCTAAGGAGTTCAGATGTAGAAGCCCAGTCATAATTTGTAAGTATATACATAAATTTTTCTATCACTATTTTCAAAAATAAGGTAAATTTTCTCAGGCGCATAGCTTTTGATGAGTAAAACTTAAAATTTGTTTCTAAAATATTTCACTTTTCTTTCATTAACCAAATTAGTGGTATATAAAAGAAAGCTTATAACGCTGTAATAGCTTATCACGCATTTCTATAAAAAAAACCTTACCTTGTAACATATAACCAAGACGCATTCTAATGCAATAATCCCAATATTCCTTTTAAAAACAAAAACTAACTATTCACTGTTTCACAAATCGTTCTCAAACTGCCGTATATTTTGTGCTAGGCCATCACGCATATCCGGGCTCTTATCAAATTACTTCATCGCCAACTTAATCCGCTTTGAATTTTAATTAGGGGTTTCCTTATAACAGAATGTCTTTTTTGCGGTAAGAAAGTCCTTAAAAATCACCGATTATGTGTTTCACAATGATGCGAAGAAAACAATATTTTGAACCAACTCAGGCAATTATTTTCGTTGAAAAAAAGATGCATTTGAGAAAAGAATTTGAGGCTGTTCTATTTGAACAGTGTTGTGAAGTCCGATACCCCAACTCGAAAGGGTATCGATCCTCTTACCTCGAAGGAAGCTCCCGAGTCCCAAGGGTCCCCCCGGGAGGGGTTGGGTGGAGGGGGAGGGGAGGGCTCTAAAGAGGACCATCCAACATTTTAATTGCACTTTAATTGTTGATAAAGATGGAGAAAAAAGTTCTTCTCTCTTACAATCATTTATTTAGCCCAGGTCAGCTACATCCACAAGTTCAAATAAATCTGTCGACAAAACACAGAGGAACAATCGAATTATTGAGAAATTAACGCCACCACCCGTCAACATATGAGATTCATATCCGTTAACTGAAGCTGAGAGCAACTGTTCATACAGCATACCGCGTCAGTTGAACGATGGTCAATTTTCATTGAGAGTTATATAGAAGAGGGTCAAGGACTCGAATTGGACCCATATTTTGCATTTTTATTTTTAAAAAATTTTTTGAATAAAACCATTAATTTTTTTTATCATTCTCTTGTTCTAACTTACCCCCTAAGAATAAGACTACATTTTCCTGACTAAAAAAACAAAAACAAAACAATATATATTTTTTAACATGTTCAGTTGACATTATGAAAGACATAAAGCAATTTAACTTTTTTTTTCTTCTTCTTTTAATTGTTCAGTTGGTGGTGGGGGCAATGACTATGAGAAATTGACAAAGTTTATTAACTATAAAAAAAAATGGTTATTTTACATAAGAAGTAAAACTTTTTTTTCTACAGATTAAAAATATAACACCACCAGCGACACCATTGAGTGATGAAGCAAGTGTATATACAGAACCAAATCTGTCACCACCAGCAGAGTTCAGGGATGAACCTACACTAGATCTAGATAATATGGAGTGGCTTGGGGGATTCCTTAATGATGTTTTTGGGGAACTAGCTTGCCTGGAGGACTTAACTTGCGATATTGACATGCTTGAGGACCCGGAGTGGGCGGACAGTTTTATGCATGAACATTTAGGTGATGCTACAAGTGCTTCTGAACCGGGTCCTCAAAACGAAATTCCATTAGAGGACAATACAGGCTGGCTCGATCAATTGTCCCCAAACACATTGGAATATGTACTAGGGAACCTTATGTCACATCCCCCCAATGTGATTGAACAGACTGGGAGTGGTGTTATTGACAATTCCCTGTCACCCTCCTCCACCATTCCACCTAATAGTAGTAGTAGATAGTAGTAGTAGTACATCAGTAGTTAATTTTTCCGAGGGTATTTTTAACCAGAACTTCACTATGATGGAAATGAGTCCTTAACCAACAGGGACAGGACATAACAACATTGCAACTTTCCTAGACTTAATTGATTTTTATTTGTTGGACTCTAAACCCGATACTTTGCACAAGGAAATGGTAGATTTTAACTCCCACGAAGGAACACGCTGGCAATATTCTAACTGTCCCCGTGGAAGTTCTCCATAGCTATATCGACAAAATTAAAGCAAAAATTGAGATTCAGATCCAGAAATGGGGTGGTCAAGAGGGAATTAAAGCATCAGTGAACCTAAAAGTTTATTTACACAAGGGGACATCTAGGGACATTTTTTATTTTCATTTTTCGACCGCCAACCAGACTTTTTACTCAGGTCTAAACAATTTTGAAGACAACTTTTCCAACTGGGTAAATAAACTGATTTCAAACTTGGACAAGTTTAGCGAGAGGGGACGTGGGTCCACCATTTTATATATTGAACACATGGATCTGAATCTCAGTAGATTTAAAAAAAACTTTATTTTAAACGGGGTGGGTAAAAGAATAAAATGCCACCCAGATTTGTCGGCTACCAAAGGGGCTCAGAGTTTCAATTTTGAAACTGGGCTGCAATGTTTTAAGTACGCGTTTTTAGCAGCAGCCCATAAGACATTAAAAGATGAATCAACAATGAAAAATCTCGACAGACTTGCACGTAACGGCGGAAAAAATTTCCCTAAAGTAAATTTTGATTGTTTAGAAGGAAAGTATCCGGTGTCCTTTAAAGAAATAAGCATATTTGAAAAAGCAAATGAAAATCTTGGGGTGGGGGTGGTTTTTCTCCAGTACGACACTGAATTTGTAGATGGGGGAAAAAAACCGAATAAAAAAGGATTTTTATACTCAGCGATTATACTAAATAAGTAATATGTACAAAATCGGGAATGTGTTATTTACCAGCATCCTACAAATATAAATTCCTGTGATCATTTTTTTCCCGCTACTGAAATAAGTCGACTCCTATGTCAAGGCAGACAATATGGAGAACGTTTCTATTGCCCCATGTGCCTTTCCCCATTTAGATCTGAGCGAACGTTTTCAGACCACATGGGGCATTGCAAAATTCATGGAAATCAAAGAATTGAAATGCTGGCAGAAGGCAAAGACACTTTACAATTTAAAAATTTTCAAAATTCCCTTCTGCAATCTGATAGTGTCTTTAGATTGTGAAACAAGACTGGTTGAGGAATCGGACCCATCAAGGCCAAATATAGTCAAGGAACACAAACTAGTTGCGTGATCCTCTGCGCATGCTCGTCGTAACTGCAGCCGTAAAATGCAATTGGAAGAGTTTTTTTTTACTATGGACGAGGAGGGCAGTATGGAAAAGCTATTGGTTTCTTTAATAAAAACGGCAAACAAGGCAATTTCACGATTACGTCATACCAATTATCCAATGACATTGTCGGATAAAGAGCAACTGGCGCTGGAAAAGGGGACAATTTGCTGGGTGTGTAGGGGTGCCCTTGCCCCAAAAGACGCGGTCTGGGACCATAACCACCTTATTGACCCCAATTCAACGGGACAAAGTAACTTTCGAGGGTGGGCTCACAATTCGTGTAATTTAAAAATTAAACAACATCTTTTTCTTCCTGTTTTTATACATAACTCTAACTACGATCTGAAGTATGTGTTACCTGCATTGGCTCACCTTCAAAGAAATGGAACAATAAATAATGCATGGGTGATAGACAGCTTTACGTACAAAATCATACCTAAATCAGCGGAAAAGTTGCTTGTTTTGGAATTTATTTGGAAATTTGTTAAAGCCGGCGTTGAGCAGACGAATAAAATTCGCTTTTTATAGTCATATAGTTTTTTCCCTAACTAATTGATCGAATTAATTTATATGTGGAAAAATGAGAAAGGCTGCAGCTATTCCTAACGACTCAAGAAACGATTTCAAAGGTGTGTCTACTAGGTTTGTACGTTCCCGGACATCTCGACCTCCGACCAGTAGTTGTCCAAGTTGAAATTTACCAAAGAGTCTCTTCTCCCAATTTAATCGTATGATGACAGTATTCACGATCGTAGTTGCACCCCCGAGGAATACAGTTTTGCTAAGAAAGTTTGGGCAGAGGGAGGTTGTAAAAATGGATTTGACTTCTGCAAGCTGTATGTGTCGAGTGATGTGTTAACTTTGTTAGACATTATGTATAAAAATACGGATAAAATCTATGAGGAATTTAATCTTGATTTGGGTTATTATTTTTCTTCGCCTCATCTAGTGATGGACCTCATCCTGAAAATTAGTGGGGAAAAAATTGGGCTAATCACTGACATTGCTCAGCACCTGGTCCTCGAGAGGTCAAGGCGGGGGAGAGTTTTTTTTCCCGGGGACCGTATCTAGGAAACCGAGCCAACGGGGGAGAAGACGGGTACAAAATCGAATGCAGTTTTCCTCGATATGAATTCTCTCTACCCCTCGGCCATGTCCCATTATGCACTACCTTGCGGCGACTATAAATGGCTCAATGATCCTCAAGGTCCCCATTCCTTTAAAATTAGCAGTGCTGAGGAGAATGGCCCGGTTGGATGGTTTTTCGAAATTGATGGAGAGATACCTGTCGAGTTTCACGATTCAGTAAAGGATTTTGTTTTTCCGTGCATCAATAAAACTGTGACTAAGGAATCTTTGAGACCTTAGAATAGGTATTTAGTTTAGGTGGACGGATTGCATTGGACGCCTTCAACACAAAAACTTTTTGCTGAACTTCTGCCTAAAAGAAACTCAGTTGTACATAAAGTGCCTACAAAATATATGTGTAACAATGGTTTCAATTTCAAAAACTTTCGTAGAGCACTTCAGTTAAGTCAAAAACCCTATTTGAAAATATTTGTCGACACTTTTGTCAGCAAACGTTCTGAAGCACAGACGAAGGCCGAAAAAGAAATTTATAAACTCATTTTTAATTCGGCTTTCAGCAAAATATGTGAGAGCGTCCGCAATAGGAATCGTTGTGAGGTTGTGACCGATCCAGAACAATGTGCTTGAATTATTGCCGATCCCAATTACACTTCCTTTACAATCATTTGCCCGGACATGTTACTTTTGAATAGGAAAAAAAGACGCATTGTCTGGAATAAAAATATTGCTGCAGGCAGTGCTATCTTGGAGATCTCAAAAAAGCTCATGTTGGAATTCAACTACAATCTGGCTAGGTTAAAGGGGCCTGAAAAGGGACAAGTAGAGGTCTGCTATAGTGACACGGATTCTCTACTGCTCAAAGTAAAAACATCAAATCTAATTGATGATTTGGCACACGGTGATATTATCAGCTCACGGATGGACTACACCAATTCGAGTAGTGGTCTTTACCCTGAGCTAGTAAACCGTGGGGCACCAAGTCAGCTTTTATTTTTTAAATCTTAAATCGTACGCGACTTGATTTCCCGTGGTATGTTTGTAGGTCCAAAGGTTTACTTTATACAGACACAAGACGAAGAAATCAAGAAACGATGCAAAGGAGTACCCACGCGCTATGTGGATAAGAATTTCGACATGAACATTTATAGGGATTGTATTGTTGAAAATGCAATTCCACGAGCCAAATTGTTGGCAATTCGTTCATTGAACTAGTGGAACGTTACTGTAAATGTAGAAAAAATAGCCATGAGTACCATTTCAAACAAGATCAATGTTTGTCAAGATGGAGTGACTACCCTCCCCCTTGGTCATTATTAAATTTCAAACCGGGCCGAATATAGTGCCCATAGAGAAAGGCTCGGTTTAAATAAAGTCCTGTAAATAATTACCTAAAAAACCTTTGGGGGGGGGGGGGGCTCGCGGGAAGGGGGGGGCCTCGCGGCCCGGGGGGGGGGCCGCCGCCATCGCGGGGGTGCACCGTCACCAAAGTTATCTTTTTTTGGGCTTAGAGCAGATTTTTTTTTTCAAGTGCTCTCTCTCTAATTTAATGTTTTTTTTCTCTGTAAACAAAAAAAAAGTGTTTTTTCTCTCTGTGTGTACACATGTAAATGTTGTATTTTTTTATTATGAATAAATTAGAAAAAGTGTATTTTTTTTTCAAGTGCTCTCTCTAATTTAATTTTTTATTTTTTTTCTCTATAAACGAACAAAAAAAGTGTTTTTTCTCTGTGCATCCCATGTAAATGTTTTATTTTTTATTATGAATAAATTTAAAAAAAGTGTATTTTTTTTTCAAATCATTTTTACTTTTTTATGTGCATATAATAAAAGAAAAAAATAGGATTATTTATTCGTCTTTTTGTCTTTGTCTTCTTGAAGAACAGAGTAGTAGTAGTAGTAGTAGTAGTAGTAGTAGTAGTAGGGGAAAAATTATTTAGTCATTAGACAATTAGGGTCTACAGTTAGTTGTCCAGTTAATCTGTTGAAAAGAACATGCATGAATTTAAAAGACTGTTCAGATCATTTCTATGTGGACCCTTAATGTCGAGAAAAACAACACTTTTAACTAAAATAATTAAACTTTGTGATAAAATTATTCCCGGAAAGCCAGAAAAAATATACTAGTGCTATATTATTGGGCAGGAGTCATACAATAAAATAAAACCACTTGATACCGACATGGGATCTGTGCAGATACAGTTCATACAGGGACTTGATTTTTCCAGCATTATTTAAACAATCTCTTTGCTGATAATAGACGATCTGGCTGAATCTATTGAACAATCTTCCCAGCAAATGCTGCAATTGTTAACTGTTCGCTCTCATCATGAACAGATTTCCGTTACTGTGGTTCTACACAATCTCTTTCATCAGAGCAAATGTATGCGAACACTTGCTTTTAACTGTACCTGCTATATCATCTACAGAGTTGTTCGTGATTCTAGCTCCCTAATAACCCTCAATAAACAAATCTATCTAAGTGCCCCTAAATTTCTGCTCTCAGCATACAATCAGGCAACTAATAAACCCCACGGTTATATCCTATTGGACTTAATAAGAATACATCCGAGGAACTGCGTGCTGTCACAGATATTTTCGACAATAAAATTACCGTATATCTCCAAGTGAAAACTAAAAAGACCTATAAGTCGCTATCATGACACTGAGAACACTATATGAAAATAGATATTTGTTGTCAGTTCTCAGCATTTCAAAAACTCAGCATAGAAAAGCAATGCTAACACACGGTATTGACAATGATTTCATTAATCTAATATCTGAACTTTGTTTAAATTTGACCGAGGGTAATGTTCAACTACCAGAAGTAGTTAAGCAACAGGCAAAGCAACATCGTTCCATTGTACGTACATTGGCCTCTAAAAAGAAATGGCCTCTAAAAAGAAATATCGAAAAACTAAAGCCTTTTACCCATTGCATATAATGCAAGCAGATCTCCTGACTCTAGATGAGCTTCAAAGACGTCACAATACACCGTACAAGTACATTCTACTTGCAATCAGTGTTTTTAGTCGCTATTCATATGCGATTCCATCGCAATCAAAGAGAGGTGTTGAAGTTTCTCAGGCCATTAAAAGTATTCTCGGGCAGGACTGATATAAAAAATTCAAAAGGATCACTGTAGTGAATTTTTATATCCTCAGGTTGCACAAGCACTAGATAAATATAGTGTGCTGCTCTATCATAGTCGCAGCCGTATAAAGGCCGCATTAGCCGAACCATTGATAAGACCTCTTCGACTTTTAATTTCAAGATATTGTACATTGAAAAATACGCCGGCTTATATTCATGATCTAGATAAAATCATGTTGATTTATAATCAACGACCTCATCAATCATTGTCCAACTCTACACCAACGGAAGTTCATCATTCGGATCATAATACAATTGACACCTTTCTTAAACGATATTCCAATGAATCAAAAGTCAAGAAGAAGAAAAATAAATTCAATGTTGGTGATACTGTTCGAATTAATAGAACAACTAATGTTTTTGAAAAGGGGAATTACTTGTGGTCCACTGAACTTTTCAAAGTGGCAAAAATCCTAGACACTAAACCCATAACTTATCTCCTGCGTAATACCAAAGATGAATAGATTCTCGGCGTCTTTTATGACTATGAATTGCAAAAAGTTAAAAATGCTAGTTAAATATATCAAATTGAAAAAATATTAAAAACACGTACTCGCAGAGGTAAGAAACAGTTACTTGTTCGGTGGCTAGGGTACAACTCTGATTTTGATTCTTAGATTGATGTTGAAGATATTCACAATGACCAATGATTTTTATATAACAGCTGGGTCCAACGTTTCTAATCTTCTCGCAACTAACTAGAATTCTAACAGTGATTTTAGGAAGACACTCTCCCCCACCGTTCAAATTTCAGGCGCATCCGACTTTGCTATGTTCAATTGCATCCTAGAAAGTGCAAATTAGCAACTGAGAAAGGATCGTGAAAATAATAAAAAAATTAGACCGTTTGATTGGCCGCCACCACCAGGTGATCAAGAACAAATTCAAAAACTCAATTGGATGGATTATCCATATGTTGAATTACCCTACGAGGAGCTCACCTGCCTGAATGATTTATGTCGTACTATCAATAAAAGAATTTCTGCTCGTAAAAAAGGAGCTTTTCATTTCAACTATTCAAAGGAGGAGGGCAAGATCTACATTGGTTCACCTATTGCCAACGAAAAGATTATTTTAACTGATAGTCTATATAATGCTATTTGGATTAAGTTAAATATCCTCACTAGTAGAAGTGCCGGATAAGATAATTTCATTTTCTTTGATTTCACACGTAGCATCTACGCGGACACTTGTATACTTTAATACGCTTCAGTTGTGGAAACATCTCGGGTTGGTAATTCAAATGTTCCCCTCCTACGAGTTCTTGAATGAAAAACCAATCAAGAACATGTTCACCACTACAATATAAAGCATCTTCAGTATATTCCCGTAAACACTTCCTGTTTGGAACTCTGTCAGTTAACACTAAGAACTGAATTAGGTGATTCTCTAGCAATTTCAAAAGGCTTAGCAGTGATTACATGTCATTTTCGACCCATTGTCAACGACAGTACAATCACCTAAAAAATGAACAATAGAAGAATTCCATTTGTCTGTCCCGATAGTGACTGTTATGTTGGTGCTTTGAGTCCACGTCAAATAGGCAATGGATTGGACTACTACAAGGGGCGTTCTACAATGTCTGGCTATGGTCTTGGTAGCTGGTTTGCTAGGCTATCTCGGTCTGCACTACTCCTTCCCAAAAAATATCCTGTACCTGCTGCGTCGAATTTTGCTGTCTCCATACTACAAGACTGGGGGTCGGGCAAGAATTTCAAGAACAGTGTTAAGGAAAATATTAGATCTTCAGCAAGAGCCGTTGGTGAACAATTAAAATCTCGACAAAATGGGGAGGGATTGAAAAGTATGCGTTCGTATCATTCACTCATCAGTCTCCCCCCAGGCAGGAAGCAAAGGACATCAACAAGGACTTTGAGAAATAAAACAACGAAGGGCAATAAGCAGCAGAAGAAGAAAAAGAAAAAGATTGTTAGATCAAAGAAGGATTTCTTCTCTTAAGATGACTTATCTCCCCCGTAAGGAATCATATCCATCAATCAGCTCCTCATTGAATCTATTCAATGCTGAAAATGTTGGTGTCAGCGTCAAGTATGGCTACTATGAACAATTTTACCCTCAACAGCCCCTCTGGGAGAATTTACACTTTCAAATATTTTCCAATGAAGACTATTTCATTGATTAGTCGTTAACATTTATTGATTTACATGTTGTAGCGACGAAAAAGTCATATAATACAACTCCAACTGCCGGCGATGGTCTCTCCTATGAAAACTGTATTCTACACAACCTATTCAAACAAATTAATGTATTTATTAATGGAACATTGGTGAGCATTGGCACTAATACATCAAACTATGCAAGATACATACAATTTCTGATGATGACGCCAAAGGCGTACAAGTAGATGAGAGGAAAATCGCTGGGCTATGAATATTGAACAGTTGTTGATACTGACGGTGAGTTTACTACTGCAGTGACCCAGGAGTATCATCTAGTTGGAAAATTAAATAAGGAGATATTCAATATATCCCAATGGCTACCCCCCAATGTCAAGATTGACATGAAGTTACAGATGGCACCATGGAATTTCATTTTGAGAAAAACACTTCCTGCAGCACCCGATGCAAATGTCATTATCACATCGGCAATTCTCCATGTCCGAAAACAACAAGTTATGAGCTCTGTTGCGTTGGCAGTGGAAAAGCTAAGAGCCAATGGCAACAACCTTAAACTTCTTGTCCCCCATACAATCACCAATCAACGTCACATTGCCGCCGGTTCTCGTAGCTATAGCGATTCATCATTTATCAATGGAGAAATCCCATCAACATTGGCTTTGGTCTTTGTGAAGAGTGGCAGTGCTGTTGGATCCTAGACTGAATCCCCAAATGATTTTAATTTTTTCGGTCTCTCTAGTCTCGTGTGAAAAGGGACTGGTATTCCTCTGTACACTCTCTCTTTTGACACAAAATCCGATAAAACTCTGCAAGAGTTGACCATGCAATCCCTGGATCATGACTCTCACGTATTTGAAAATGGAATAACCGATTCAATGTTTTCAAAAAATCATGGGGCTATTGTATTGGAACTTTCAGGCACACAGGATATAAGCATAGTACGAACCGGAAATGCAAGTTTAGATTGTACATTTGCCAATGCTCTGACTGAGAGTATCACGCTAATATCACTGAGCCAATTTGAAACCTATTGGGAAATCCCACCTGACGGCAGTGTTCTAATAGATCTTGCACCATGAACACAAATCAAATAATCAATACATTGAGTATGGATCCTTACATGTCCCAGTTCAATTCCAATAGCATACCTTGGGACTTAATTGGAAAAATTTTATGTGTTAACAAGACCCTAATCATTGTTAATAGCTGTCCATCGACTTTGACGACCGGTCACTGGCTATACATCTTTCAAACAGCGAAGAATATTGAATTTTTTGATCCTCTTGGCCTGTCGTATAAATTCTACGCTCCATAAATCAGCATCTTTATTGAAATCAGTGAGAAAACCACTATTCAAAATCAACGAAGAATACAGGATTTAACGATTAAGACATGTGGCTTTCATGCACTACTCTTTTTCATGTTCAGATGTCGTGGCTACACCTACTAGCAGTTTCTCAACATCTACGTTTACTTCCTCGATTTGAACGACTTTCTAGTGGAGAATATACTTACAAGTGTATTTAATATTGATTTTAGTGACCTAAGAATAAAATGTTCTAAAGATGTATGTGAAATGGTTTATTAATAAAAAAAAAATAATATACATGATAAAACGACTTTTCTACTCTTTAGATTTCATCCACTACTTGGTATTTGTCGACAACAACTAGTGCAGGTAGATTATCGGAATTCACAGTGTACTGATCCTGATGTACTGCAATGTCAGGGTCACATTTTCTACAGTACAGTGTGACTTCACTCTTGTCATATCTCTTTGTATAGTCAATGATACTATTCGCATTCATTCTATAGAATTCACATGTTTCAATTTGTGTATTTGAAGTAATTTCACAAACAGTGTCCTCAAGTGTCGAATCACATTCCGTCACAGCCAAATAAAAATCAGTGGGCTTATAATCATAACACCCATTGTCTTCACAACAATGACGTAGAAACCATATTCTCTTGTTGTTCCAACAGTTGAATCGTTGACCTGGTTCCTCCTCCCAGAACAATCTAAAACCACGACGATACCAATCTCGTAGCAATAAACTAAAATCACGGTTAGGATTCTGTCCAATCATACCGGGATATGTACTCTCCCACTGCTTACATTTATCATAATGGCAATTGGAGCCTCTAGGATGAGAGTCACACACCTCTTCAAGACAGGAATTACAACCTTTAATTTGCATAGCATATTCTCTATGTAATTTACATGGGTTGCATAATCCACATTTCTCATCATACTCATCAATCATTGTGCAAATCTCACATGATGATGAAGACCAGTTGTTCACTGAATACATACATAACTGACATGTATGGAACATTTTGTCATGTGTTGACGCTCTCACTGCCACCATGAAACTGAGATAGCAACATCAAAAAAATTGTCTGAGAGAGAGAGAGAGGAGTAAATCATCCTTGAGCACCATCTTTCTCATGAAAAAAAGTTCTAAATTTCTAAACTAATGTTTAAAAGCATATCTACAATATCGTTTTGCTGTGTCGTGATCAATATATCAATAAATTGAGTAAATGCATTTCGACCACGATGTAGAAGTTTCATACAATAGTCAAATGATGGAGAATCAGTTTTCATTATATCGACAAGCATTCCCCGAGAAAATATCTTCCTTTGAACAGACAACTCTAGAAAATCATCGTCTAGAACTAAACGTTTTTCCATAAGAACTAGATTCCTCATGATTCGATCTTTCTCGAAACTGTCAGTTTATTAGAGTCCTAACTCTCTCAAAACCAACCTCAGACTGAACAGAATCTCTTTTTTGTACTCTAAGAAATATACGCTAGACTACTATAGAAAGAAAAAATACCATTGATTTAGAAACGGGTTTATTGATCATAATTACAATAATAATATTCACTGATGCATTTCGTTTTCATCAATATATATCTATAGGATATTTAATGCTAACTGAAGTTCATTATATGGAGAATATTCATTTTTACAGCAAAACATAGTTACTCCTCCAGCTTAAATTTGCCTAATGATATAATGTATCTCGCATGCATAATGTCTCATTCAAGACATAGTCTACAACCAGAAGTTATTTCTACAGCCACATTGGGTTCTCGTATATCACTACTGCTGCTGCTGTCAGTTCCATCATTAATCTCCAATAGTGTAAATGCACCACTCATTTTTTTTTCTCCACTAATATCCTCTCAAATAAACTATTCTCTTTGAATTCAATTCTCTTACTAATATGAATTGTAAAGAAAACTATTCCTTTTATTCAAATCCTAATCAACAATCAAGTTATACTCGTTCCTCTTGGCAAAGGTGTAATGACCTGTAGAAATGTTTACCTATAGGACCGGTAGCATACTATACCTACCAGAAAAACCTGTTTGGTACGGAGGGGCCGTAGAATTCAAAAGGTCAACTCTACTAATGACGTGTTTGCGTGTGTGTTTGTCTGTGGGGGGGGGGCTGTGCTCCGATCACTTTGACTCTTAAAAAGGGCACTAGAATTTATGATTACCAATCCAATGAGTCCCCTCTAAAGCATATACGACCACCCTTTAAAAAAGGGTGGTCGGTGGTCGTAACCTTATATACTCCAAGGACATAACTTACACCCCTTTTTCTGAGAGATGTAGGGGGCGGGGGGTATCTTCCTCACAGACATAATTTCCAAAACCTTAAACTACGAGGAATAAAATATTTATCTCCAAGTTTTGATTGGAGGTGCTAAGGCAAATGATGAGCGTGGACGGGGGGGGGGGGCTATTTGCTCTCAAATCACTTTGACTCTTAAAAAGGGCGCTATAACTTTCAATTTCAAATTAAATAAGACCCATCCGATGTTTATACGACCGCCCATTTCATAAAAATCTTACAGACCCTCATAAAATAACTTACAACCCTATCCCCTGGGCACTGGGGAGTTGTGTCATCCCTGGAGACATTATTATATGTTCATTGGACTATTTTGAACAAAAAATCGTTATATCAGAATTTCGATCAAATATATTTGGTGAAAGGAGGGGTTTTATGGGAGGGGAGGCTAAATGCCCTCCATCACTTTTGACGGTTAAAAAGGAACTAGAACTTCCAATTTTCAACCAAATGAGCCTCTTCTAAAAAAAATCGCTGTCTCATAATCTCAATCAGATGGGTTCGGTGAAAGGAGGGGTTGTATGGGAGGGGGCTAAATGCCCTCCATCACTTTTGATTCTTAAAAAGGAACTAGAACTTCCAATTTTCAACCAAATGAGTCTCTTCTAAAGTTAAACAACCAAATCCCTTCCATAAAAACTTAAATACGCCCTGGGCATAACTTACAACCTTTGCCCCTAATCTTTGGAGTTTGTTTTAACCCCAAAAGCCTTTTTATATGATATTTATATTATTTTGAATAGAATGGCTATCTCAAAATTTATATTAGATACATTTCGGGACAATACGAAGTGTATGTGTGTGTGTGTGTGGGGGGGGGTTAGCTGTCTTCCGATCACTTTGACTCTTAAAAAGAGCGCTAGAGCGTCTGATTACCAATCTGATGAGACCCCTCCTAAGTTCATATGACCACACTTTCTATAAAAGCCTTATATTCCCTCAGGGCATAACTTACAACCCTTGCCCTGACGACTGGGGGGATTTGTTATCCTCAAAGACATAATTTTCGTACCTTTCAAATAACTTGAACAAAATGGCCATCTCAAAATATTTGATTGGAAGTGTTTGGGAAAATGATGGGCATGGGGGGGGTCATTTGCACTCTGATAACTTTTGACTAAAAAAAAGGCACTATTCCTCTCAATTTCCAATAGAATGAGCCCTTTTTGAAGTTTCTACGACAACACTTTCTAGAAAAATCTTATATGCCCAAAGGGCGTAACTTACAACCCTTGCCTTGAGGGCTATGGGGGGGGGGGTGTCAACCTCAAAGACATAATTTCTGGACCCTTCAACTGTGTTCAACAAAATGGCTATATCAAAATGTTGATCGGCAGTGTTTGAGGAAATGTTGGGCGTGGGGGGGGGGGGGCATTCGTCCTCCAATCGCTTTTACTATTAATAAGGGCACTAGCCCTCTCAATTCCCAATTGATTGAACCCTTTTTGAAGTTTCTACGTTTACCCTTTCTATATAAACCTTAAATTCCCCTAGGGCATAACTTACATCCCTTGCCCAGAGGGTTCTAGGGGGGGGTCATTCTCAAAGACATAACTTCCGGAATTTTCAACTACGTTGAACAAAAAGTCTATCTCAAAGTTTTGATTGAATATTTTCGGGGAAAGGGTGGGCGTGGGAAGGGGGTTAGTTGCCCTCCAATCACTTTTGACTATTTAAAAGGGCACTAGCCTTTTCAATTTCAAATCGAATGAGCCCTTTTCGAAGTTTCTACGACGACTCCTTCGATACGAAGTGCCCTAGTCTAAACAAAAAAAGATAATACATTGTGCCAACATTATTCTGTACTTAGGCATCGCTATTGCACTGCCTATGATAAATCCTGTATGTAAACAATTGACATTTTTCAGAATTTACATTCCTTGCCTAGGGGGCTGTGGGGGCATGGCCTCCCCGGAGGTATAGTTGTTAGACCTTTTGACTATTTGGAACAAAACCGTTTATTTTTTCAAAATTTCAGTCAGTATTGAGGAACGGGGTATCTAAAAGGGCAATGGGACTAGTTTCCCTTTTACCACTCTTCAACATCCCCCTCAACACACCCTGAAAGTTTCAACTTAATAACCTCAACCGTTCCTTACATATTGCTGACCTGTTTTTTTTTACGCCCAGCATGCACATTTCCTGAAAGTTTCACCTTAATACTCTAAGCCTCTTTGAAGACCCAGGATCAAACATTCCACCCTTTCCCTTACAAAAAATTTATATGGAACAATGGGCAACTTGCAGCCCTTGACCCATGGGTTATTGAGGGCTATGCCAGTCCCGGCGGTACGGTAATTAGGCAATTTTGAACCAAAGTGATTTCAAAATTTTGATCAGATGTCTTTGGGTAGAAAGGGCCTAGAAGGAGAGCTGGTAGCCCTCTTATCGCTTTTGACTTAAGAAAAGGGCACTATAACTTTCAATTTATAATAGAATGAGCCTCCTCTGAAGTTAATACGACTACACCTTCCATATGAAATGGCTCTGGGGAAGAAAATAAATAAGAATACATCAAAACCTTGTGGCTATTTACTATAGACAATGCTAGATTGTTGCCTCTGATAAAATCTACAAGTAAACAATGGGCAACTTGAATATTTTACAGCCTTTATTGTTGATACACAACTCTAAGGCTTATAACAATACGGGTTTTAAAAAATAACATCTTTTAAAGTGTATCCCTTTTTTATACTTCTGTTTTTTGAGATTTCCTTGCAATGTATTCTTTACTTGCCTTTCAAGGTACGGTGCGTATATTTTATGCTTTCAAATGAAAATGGAAAACTGCACCAATCTGACAAGTCTCAAGAAAAAAGAAGAGAATGATCTAATATACTCTACTTCTTCATAAATATCATCTATGCGAACAAGACTAATTTTGCACGATTTCTAAATTTCCTGAGACTGGGAGGATGGGCGAAATGATTTAGGATTTATCTTTTCATCTAAGTGATTAGTCTATAATGAGAAAGAGAGAGAGGAAAGGACGAGATATGGGAGAAGAGAATAAGGAGAAAGAAAATCGAGAGTAAATAAGCATTGAGAAAACACCAACTAAGCTTGATAATTAGAAAAATCCCAGGACAAAAAAAAAAAAACATTAGCAGGTAAAAACTATGCAAATATTTCGAGAAACATCCGCTCAGCCGTTCTCTTTGCCAAAAGAAAAAAAATTTAGAATGAACAAAATATAGACTGAAGTCCAAAAGAAACGAAATGAAAGGCAAATATCAAAACAAATAATAAAGTTAAGAATAGCTTTCCCAGGTGGACTGTAAAAAGGCAACCCAATAAAATTTTCGATAATGAACGGAACCTAAGTTTTCCTTGAGATTTATTTAATGTAAAGCTTGTTTGTGTACTATTCTCTTTCCAAGTTTTGATGCATCAGAATTTTCATGGAAATTTTTTTTCTATGAAAATAAAGAGCTACATAAAAACTTAGAAATAAATAAATGATTCATACATGAGGCGGATTGTCCCAGCATAATTCCCGCTCTTTACGCTTAAGTTTGGAAGTGCTATGATAAAAGCATTTACGAGTCCAAACACATAGCTAATGGGAAATCAGTGCCTATTTACCTATCAACCTTTAAAATATTTGGACTGAAATATTCAATTATTAAAAGAAACGAATATTAATAAGCTCTCCCATTCTTGCAGTATTGTGAAACATTTCTTTTATACCATTTCAGTTGTTCTTGTGCTTGAGTAGTTGTTCTTAAAGCACTGAGAAAAAAATTTATCAATCCTCACTTTTGTTGTCGGATGTTTCCCCTTATTGAAAGAAAAAGAGGAGAGGAGAGGAGAGAGAGAGAGAAAGAAAGAGTGACCAAAAAAGAAAACAATAGGAGAAAAATAAGTAGGCTTTAAACCGTCCAAATAGCAAGTGTTGGCCTTCAAAGCTCAATATGTAAGTCTCTAAAGAAAATAATGCAAATAGGCGTTTTTCTTTTGATTAATAATTAAGTCACGACGTTGACCAGGTAAAATATGGGGTGTCAGGTTATGTTTCCATAGGGAGGGGTCATGATCAGAGCCAAAACATATCCCCAGCTTAATCCGTCTTTCCCAACATCTGCGAATATCGTAAAGGTCTTGATAATAGCTATTTTTTTTAACGAGATACTTCAATGTACGTTTTAGAAAATACCCTTTTAGGACCACTGGAGCTATTTTAGGTGTCTCTCAAGGTTACATCCTAGATCTTCGGATTTTTTTAATTTATTCTAATTATTTTCTATGTGGAGCCAAACGAAAAGCAGGTCGTCCCGGAAGCGGGTGGGAAGTGGTCATAAGGAAGGAATAAATGAAATTGGGACTTCTCAAGTGGGGCAAAAAGTGCAGCTTGGAATAAATTGAGATGGAGGACGAGCTTGCACAGCTGTGTAGGCCTCCGAAGGTTCGGTGCTGCAGTGAGCTGTTTGCAGTAATAGAAGTTGTTCGTTCAATTCGCCATATCAATTGCTTACCTTCATGCGTGTTTTGCAGATGAAATGCCAACTCCCCTTTTTGAGAAAAATGATATGGAGCTTGTTTTAAATTGAAACTGCCGTTTTTAATTTGAACTTATCAAAAATTAGTTTTGAAGTTTACAGTAGCTTAAAGTCAAGTTCGTTTCCTTACATTAATGAAACAAGTTCTTCGAAGCATCTCTTATCAATTCCCTGGGCAGATACTGTGAAGTATCTCTGGACAAAAATATATATTTCAAAACACACACTTAACAACTTCATTTAAAGATT
This sequence comes from Artemia sp. Qi Xiang Cuo, assembly GCF_049724085.1. NCBI lineage: Eukaryota > Metazoa > Arthropoda > Branchiopoda > Anostraca > Artemiidae > Artemia > Artemia sp. Qi Xiang Cuo. Next base: position 7,527,426 of record NC_142797.1, on the reverse strand, counting down.
TCAAGCTGAGTTGGTTTAATGCGGAAGTTTAAGCACGATTTGCCATACGCAGCATTTACTTTGCTCTGATTCATTCTAATATAATTGCTGGCCATTAGCTTGTCTTTCGACATTTAAAAACCGTGTAATACCAATTCAGGTGTTGCAATAAAAAAAAAAAAAACTCAAGGATTTTATTCGTGTATGCTTTAGGGTTAAAAGTTGATCTTTATTCCCCTTCGAATGCCCAAACTAAAAAAAAATCAATGGATTTAGCTTAACTCGCCACCCTTCAAAAAGCTTCATCTCGAAATGTCCAGCTAATTCACTTGTCTTTACTATCCTTTGAATGTCCAAACTAGAAAAAAATGTCAATAGCCTCTGAGGGCTTTATTTCAAAAATCTATCCAATCCTAAGGTATGAAAAACGGTAGAAGGGAAATCCCTATTGCGAAAAATTTTAAAATAGTTATACCATTGGTATTCAGGGAGTTAGCTCAAGGTCATTCGTACGAAAGTTCGTGGTCGTGTGTTGGGGCATTCGTCGGTATTTAGGTTTGCGTGATCTTTGTCTATGTTGGCTCTATCTAGAGAGCTAGTTTAAAGTCATTCATACAAAAGTTCATCGGCATTGTACTGTATATTCATTAAACGACTTAAGGAGTGGGAAAAAACTGGTTATCTTCAGATGGCCCCTGCATTATCGAAGAGTGTCATACTTCTTGCTTAATAAAAAAGAACCACCACTGTATTTATTGAATGAAAATATATTTTCCCAATCTTAAGATTTACATAACCATAAAATCCGGCAAAAGACCTGCTTCTAAACCCATCGATTTTTTTTTTCGATCAACATTTTTTTTTCATCGGTCAACATTTGCTCCGATAATATCGATTGCACGATGCTAGGATTCATATTGGGATTTCATGGGTATATTTTGTTCTTCTCTTTTGCTTTAAAAAATCTTAAATCATATTTGGTTAAAAATTATTCTTAATTTTTACTCAGTGCTTAACAAGCTTTAGGATTGTCTTTTTTCTAAGTTAAATATTATGTATCTATGTAGTTGTAGTTTTATAGTTGTAGGTCTCTTGCTCCTTGATCCTCATTATTGACCGCACTGCAAACTGCACTGCAATGCACTGCAATTCGATATTTGAACTAGGTTTCCTTATATGTCACGGTAAATTATTTTATTCTTATCTGGACAAGTAGGTTCCATAGTTCTTAAAAATATTGTTTAATTTCAAATACATTGAAAAAGCGTAGGTAAGGACAAAAATGTAATAAAGGAATATGGCCCAGCAATAAAAATATAATAACACAACAGTGGAAAAGTGCCTTTTACTCTGTAGTCGGTGCTATGCAAAAATAAGGCTTATCTTCTGACCATATCAATAGAAAAAGAAAGCTTCTCAGCATATACAATATGAAGATGGCACTGCACTACGTGCTATAGGCAGCAGTAACTTTATAACACCGGCTATAGGATAAGCTTATAACACATGCTATACGACTCTATAACACATAACCTGTAATTTTTGACCCACCTGGGCTAGTAACGCACCTGTCAGGCGCAATAAACGCACCTTCCCTCTGCCCCATAAGAATTTAGTCTTCTCAAGGCTGGTCTTGTTTAAACTTGACTTCCCGCAATCAGGAAATTTATCTATGATAAAACATATCATAATTGAACTTACTCTTTACTTAACTACATAAAAAGCACATACGGAGACCCCGTAAAGGGTTTTGGTAGCATCCCGAATATAAAAAAAACCTATTTCATTCCTCATAAATTATGAATATAAACATTTTCTCAAAGTTGCACACAAGAACCATTATCTTCATATTGCTATAATGAGAAGCCTTATTTTTGTATAGCACCGGCTACGCAGCAAAAGGCAGATTTCTGCACACTTCTTACCAGGCACATACACAGAAAAAAGCAAATGAAGGAGACCTTCTAAAGTAAATCCATATTTCAAATACTTGAACAAAACTTAAAACATTTTCAGTTACTGAGGTAAACATATACATTATTATCACTGAAGATTGGTGGGCTACACGAAAGAAACATAAAGGAATTAAGAACTATCTATTTACTTCCATAAGGGTAGGAACCTAGGATATTCAAGTCATTTTCCTTCAAATGACGCAGCTTCCTTTACGAAATCCCTCAGAACAAATTGGAGCTTTTTTTCTAACATAATCCCAAAATATGATGGAGAGCCACACAGAGCATGGAAATCCCCTATGAGGTTAAGTAGCTCATTAAAGCGTGTTTCTTCGTTAAAATTGTTACAACACAAAATAGCCTCAGCTCTAAGCTTCATTCCAGTGAAGTTGCAATGTAAGGCATGAAAGGGAATACTATTTTTGCATTTATTGCAAACATGTCGTTCATTAAGATCTAGGTCAGTCCAAACATGTTTTTCGTTGCATGTTTCACAGATGAAAGTATGTACAACCAGTAGCTGCATTCGCGTGCCATTGTAACGTTCTACTGCACAAAAAGAGCGAAATTGTTTCGCAAAGTTTCAAAAAGAGCAAAATTGTAATCCATGCAACAAGCAAGAAGCAAAGTTGTAATTCATCCTAAGGAAGTAATCTATATCAAAACGGTTTTCAAACAAACTATAAATTAACTGATAATGATAATCTGTTAGGACTTCGTCGCCTTTCTTGATTGGTCGCCTTGCAACAAGGAATCTCTCTGTACCTATATCGTAAGGAATTACATTATTATCACACGAGTGGTTAATTCTGCTATACGTTAAACCAAGAGTGTACCCCTCAACGATGGCAACATGTTCGAGTGGGATTGAATTTACTGCAGCTCTGTTATACATGATAGCTGATAGGAGCTTAGCGGTCACAAAAGCTACATGATACATAACATCCGAGAGTAAGTCAACTCTGCTCCTAATTGTGGTGGTGCATCCACGAAAATAATCTTCCATCAGTCTTGTAACAAGGCAAGTAGTATATGACATATATATCTTTGATACATCTTTGATATCATTGATATCAGTGCGAGATCCGAGCTCACAAATTTTTCCATAAACACTTTCAGTTTGACCATTAAAGACTTCGAGGGTTTGATCAAGAAATTCCTGAGGGGTACTCTGACATATAAGACGAACTGTCCAAACTGCTCCAGAGTCTCCTTCTCGCATAAGTGAGAGGAAAGGACATTCTCTCTTGTGGTAATCTAAAGCAATTTCTTTGCATTTACGTGAACAGAACATGACGTATACACAGTTTTCACATGGATAAGGCACTTGAACAGGAACAAAACATTCGTAGCATACACAGTTTTTCTTTTTCAAGTCCAAACTTTTTGCTACCGGCTTTTCAACAAGGATTAAATCTCCCGGTGAAATATCAGCAACTGCCACCATAGAAGAGCCTCTATCTGCATCCCATGTAATCGATACCGACTCTGAAACAGTTGGGATATCTGTATTTCTTTTAAAATCTTTCCTACCTACATATTTCAACGCAAAATTAGGAATAGGAAATGGTTTCTCTGAAATAAGCATGCTGATTGATTCTCCTAAAATTGTGCTTAGGGTTTCATACGAGTTTATGGAATATACAGGTAGCCTGCGGGCTGATCCTAGTTTTGTAAGGCATTCTTGAGCTCGCTTGAAAACCTTATAGAATTTCTCTCTTGGATAACCATTAAACAGAGCCTCTGATACTGCTTCTAGACACTTAAGATATTTACCGGATTCAAATAACACGGCTGAAATATTTCCATAGGAGAAAGCCAAGTCCTCTTGACAAGATGCAAATTTACAAGCAGTTTTATAGTTTTCAAGAGCTAAGTTTAACTCACACGAGACAAATGCCTGGTTTCCTTTTTGTTTGTAATACTCAAATTCCCTTTTTGATTTTTTAGGGGTGATTTTTGAGCGGTCAAAAAACACATGTTGACTTAGACACATGTTGACAACACCAAACATAACGTGTAAAGATTCTTCAACATTTTCTTCCTCAATGAGTAATAAAGATTCCATCGAAAGACTTTTCTCCTCGTCCAAGAAGTCGGTGGAAACTAAAAGAAATCGGAAAAATATGACTAGCGAAAGGAAAGGAAGAATCGAAGAGACAAAATGCACTTATAAACATCTTGAAGATAATTCATAAAATAAAACTTGTACTTCTTGCTAATGGAGCTTGGAGGGTACTTCTGGGAAAATCCCCCTTTGATCTTAACTAATTTTATTTTAAAACCTGCTAGTAAAGACATAAGAGGTTCCATTGTACCCCCCGGCCCCGGACAGCATAAAAAGCTCTGTTTTATGGTTCAATAATAAAAAGATAAAGATTTAACTAACAATTTGTCCTCCAAATTGCACCTCTCCCCCTCCACATCTTTTCATTAAATTAATATGATATTTTATATCTATGTTTTCGTTAACGTCTATTTTATGCTTTTTTCCAGCCCAATTTTATGCAATTGTTGACGAAAGCTAAAACTACCATCAAACGTAAAAGATCTCCACGCGTCTCTGCTACAATCACATCAACTTTTATTTATTCTTCTTTTTTTTCGTTAGAGGCTATTTTATCTTTAAAGTTTCACTTCTACAACTGATAATTTTTGGATTTTTATTTTACCAATCATATTTTGATGTTGTTTTCAAGATCTCTTTCACCCTTTAACTGTATACTGTGTTTCTTCCCTATGTTTTAATTATTCACGACAAATCATCATCCTAAGAGCCCAAACAGAGAAGGTATACACTCTATATTTTCCACTATAATTGCCTTAGAAGTTCTCAAATTTTGTTAAATACGATTCCACTCCAACTTCCCAGACATAGGGTTTTAATAATATAATATTTGTTTATAACCCGTAAAATACAATGATAAAACTGTGGAGTAAACAAAAAGAAAAAAAAAACAACGATAAACATACGATTCTAATACAATATAAATAAATTAACACAAAATCAAAAAATGGCCAAAGAGGGTCAAAAACAACAATCATCTGCTGAGTTTTTAAACATAGATCTGCAGATATTTGTTTCAGTCGCGAAGGCGCATCAACAATGTCAAACTTAGAAACGATTCTATGGTTCTGGTACCACCGAGGCAAACACAGCAGATATTTATACTACTTAAAATATCCTGAGCATATTTTCTTCGTAATTTTCTTACGAAGGAGGAAAGCAAAACTAGAAAGATAAAAAACAGCAGGGGCACAGAATATAGAATAAAGACGGCAAATTCCTCTTCGGTTATACCGACTAGATTGAGTGAAATTTTTCCGTAACCAACCCGCATACTTTTCAGCACGCTGTACGTAATAGCGGAAAAATAGTCGAAAGTGGCATGAAAAAAAATAGACCTAACCATTTAATACTTCCTGAGCATGTTATAGTTGAAGAACTCAAGTAAAGAGGCGATGCTGGTGGAAGATTCACAAAACACAAAAACTCACATTTGGCAGCATTAACTGAAAGGTCTACTTCAGAAAGTGCAGTTGAAAGCACGTCAAAGTTTGCAATTAGACTTTGTTTTGTCTGGCTAAGAAGCAGAACATCGTCTGCATAAGCAACATGACTAATGCCTAAAATATCATTGTAAAAAACTGACGGTTGAAGACGTCGGAGACACAAAGCTAAAATACACTTAAATATACTTGGAGATAACACGGCACCTTGTCTAACGCCTTTTTTGACAGGAATACGCTCCCCTACTGTACCCTTCCACTTCACCCTAACTGAAGAATTAGCATGCCAATACTTAAGCACGGAAACAACAGAAAAGTTAATGCCAGACGCTTTTAGAGAAAACAAAACATTTGAATGAATTACATTGTCAAAAGCACTGGATATATCAACGGTCAAACAATACAGGGGACTTTCTTGAGCAACAGCTTGTTTCATTAGCCGACCCACAATATGGTGAGCTTGACGGCAGCCTATACCTTTTCTAAACCAAGCTGGAAGGGCGTAAAATCGCAGTTGGAGTTAATGGCTGGAAGTAGGACGTATTCAAATAGCTTACTAACAAAACAAGATACAGTGATAGGAAGGTAATTAGAGCAAGCACAGGGGTCCTTACCCCTCTTAACAATGGGAGATATACAACCGGACAAGAACTATGTGGCACAATGGACTGTGCCAAGCCATCTGAAACAATAACTGCAAATGCTTCAGTAGTTCAGGACAGTCATATGCTAAAACTTGAAGCAAATACCATTACTATCAAAAGACTTAGACTTATTCACTTGCTTAAGAGCTCAGAGTATAACACCTTCCGCCGGTAGCATTTGAGATTGGTTGATACGAACTGGAAGGATCGAGCTGACAAGCTTTGTAAAATGATTTTGGAGATTAACATTAAATGAAAGCAACATATTTTTATAATGGGAAACGAAATCACACAGCCGAAGAGAGGAATTAATTGGAAGTGAACACTTTAAATTGTTTTAACACGATCCCAGGATTTCTTGTGACAGGGGCCATCCCAGGCATTTAGTCTCGCTCTACGCAGGGAATACTTGTACTCTCGTTTGGTTTTCTCCTCTGTTTGATGGACAGAACCAGAAGGAGGACGATCACAGGCTATCCACATGCGGAGCCAGAACTTAGCTTTTTGTTTAGCCACCTTCACTTTAGGATCAGCCTTCCTTTGGTGTTTCTGAGAACACCAAAATTAACCTTAGTTCCAAATTTGCCGGTGAATAACCAACATATACATTTTTACCAACGAAAAACTTTTCTGGAATATCCAACAAAGCTACAAAGAATGAAGACATCTAACAAGCCACTCACTAACACGAGTCATAACACTTGTTACGCGTGTCCTTAAAATAGCTTTGAAATTTAGGTTTATTTCGACAATGATAAGAGTGGTGTCAATCTAATCTTGTCTAAATTAACCTATTTCAAAGCTATTTCAAGGCCACTCGTTTGGTGGGCAGTCGATATCAAGTAACCCTATATCTAAGGAGAAAAATAGAGTTTCTCTTGGTATATTTCCTCATTTTCATGTTCTCCGTAGGAAATTCACAGATTTTCATTTTTTCTTCATACAAGTCAAAAATTGACAAAATAACTTTGCAGTTTTGAAAAAGCTGATGTTTTCGAATTGTGATACGTTTAGTTACAGAAATATGAAAATTTAAAGGGTCAGACGGAAGAAAACGAAAAATTTGCTAAAATTTTTCAATTGGGAAAAGTTTTATTGTCAAACTTGTAATAAGAACTGTGAAAATCAGAAAAAGACTTGTTTATTTGGAATCTGAAAGGTTAAGTTATAAAAACACAAACATTCAAAGGGCTTGAAAACAAAAAAATGTGATATATATTAATATTCTTGAATTGAAAATTGTTTTGTGGTCAAAAATTGACATTTTGTGGAATTTTGTTTTGTTATCAAAAATTGACATAAAAAGTAGAGATTTTGAAAAGAGCCAATATTCTTGGAAATGTGAAACGTTTAACTGCAGAAACACGAACATTCAAAGGGTCAGAAGAAAGAAAATCCGAAACTTGCTAAAATTCTTGAATTGGGAAGTGTTTTGTTGTCAAATTTGAAATAAATATATTCTAAGACCATAGTGGCTATCCCTGACGTTTAAAAAAGAAGTATATAATTAAAAAAAGTAACTAAGAAAACGAGGGTGAGTATCAGCCAGAGGAAAAAAGAAGCGAAAGGACATTTACTCGTATTTCGGCAAGGACCTCCGTCAAACCATATTCAGTGCTGAAAAAAAAAAAAAAAAAAAACAGCCTATTGAAGTGAACACTAAGCAGAAGAAATACTTGATTCCAGAAAACAAAAACAAAGCCAGAATAAATCAACGACTATTCACTATTTAGATTCGGCACAATTATTACATCACAAAATAAATTTTACATCAAATAGTCTTATGTCACAAAGTAAAATTCTTAGATAGCGTCAAATAGATTCTCAAAAAAATTTTCAAAGATAGACGTGATTGATATTTTCACCTGTGTGGAGGCACAGGTGAGTTTATCACACCTGCATGGAAATCGGTAACTTTAACGCAGGTGGCTTAAGGAAATACAAAATACGAAATGTGCTATGATTATACCTCTACCTATGCGGCTGTGGTAGGAAGCACTGAAAAGTAATGTTTTTTATTTGTTTTTTGTAGGAAGTTACACTTTTTGTAGCATTTGCACGTACTATAACTACTCTAACTGACCTGGTGTGGATTGAAAGACACCTTTATCCTTTTTATTTATCCGATTTTAGTTTTCTCGTGCCTCAACTCTTTACGCTAAAGTTTACTTAAGAAAAAGCTTTGAGAAAAAGGGATCATTAAGGCGTATTTGCTTTTCTTAACAAAAATAAAATCTCAAATAAGAGGGAAGGTGTCACCAAACGTCGGGACCCCGCTCTCTACACCACGGTTTAACTATTCATGACATTTAAAATACAGAATTTCCCGTAAAGATTAGTCTGCAATAAGATGGAAGCTGTCATTCCATATTCCAGGCTTAGCTCAAAAATATTCTTAAAAGAAAATGAAGATTAAGGGCCAAATCACCATTCCTTATTTATAGGAAGTACCACCTATAAAAAACTTGGACCTAAAAATGAAAATCCCACCATCAAATTCAACATGTCCAAAAATCGTTTACCGAAAGTTCCCAGTTACTTATATGCAATTAATCTAAGAAAAGAGCTTTCTTACGGAAGTAAAGAGCGAAGTTTAAATTAAAAAAAAAACAAAGACTATTGCTTCGCAGATTACACAAGATATATTTACAACAGTAGCCGAAATAAATTCGTGATATTTTCCAGTATCTTTAGAAATCTGAAAACTGGTGCTTTAATGAAAACACAAAACACAAAACCTAAAAACAATATTTTCTCTGAGGATCTGAAAATTTGATGAGCATCCGACAGTAAATAAAAGACTGATTTAGATAAGTGTCTAAACAGTGTTTCACATCACAAGCCATGATATCGGTAACTTTTAACATACAAGTATCATACTCTAACAAACTCAAGCAAGCTAAGTTTTTAAAAAGGGTTTTTAGAATTCTATATATATTAGAAAATGGCAGAAGTCAGTTTATTTAGAATAGTTCAGTAAATATATCTTGTGTAATCTTCGAAGCAATAATTTTTGTTCGTTCTAAGGTTCAAGTTAGGTTCAAGTTCGTTCTTTACGTCAATAAAAAAAAACATTTTTTTTTAAAATCAATATCAGCTCGTATTTCAAAATGCACAATAAAGCTTATAAAAAATTTTCGTTCAATTTCGGCAATGACACTAAAAACTCAAGATTATTTTTTTGTTAAAAATGACATTAAGTATAGGCCTTACTTGCAACCTCCCTCAAACTTTTCCACAATATATGTGCAATTTTGTCACATGACTAAAAAGTCCGTGGACGATTTTCTCCATTTTTTTCATCATAAGACACTTTTTAGTTTTCACTCACAAAGGGGACTGGGGGAGACATTCTAAGCCTTAAAAGTTCATTTTCATAGGATTCTATTAAAAGTTTTCGACAATGGAGATAATAATGGTGCTTATTTCAGTCTAAAAAGCCTTGAGATCTGAAAATTCCACGAGCATCCAGCAGTAAATAAAAGACTGATTCATAAGTAGATGGCCTCGTATGGCCCTTTGCGACTGAGTTATTAAGACGAACTTACAAGTGGCACATAAAGAGAGGCCGAAGCTTTTAAATTAAAAACTTTACACGATGTTGCGGTAACCTGCTAGCCTTGGTAGAAAAAAATTATCATGAAATAATGACATACATAACAACTAAGCAAAAGACTGATTTACCTTCTTTTTCACGCAGGGGGGGGGGCTCAAACCCACCAGTTGAGGGTTTTAAACAATGAAAAATCAATCAGCTATCTTAGATTTTCCCTTTCGGGCTATTTTTACTCTCTTATAAATTGACGTTTAGCGGCATAAAGTGTCAGAAAACGCCACTTTCCAATGGAGATATGAGTTTAGAAAATGAAAAATTGAATGGCTCTATTAGAATTTGTAATCCTCGGCAACTGACTCTTTGGGTAATTGCGTCAATTCAAAAAATAACTGGGGGAGGCCAAAATGTATTAGTTCGAAATATAGGGAAAGGGCAACGTTTTTCTTCTTTTTTTAATTCCTTGTTCGTTTTTAGGTCTGAAAAATATACTATAAGCCTCACGAAGAGACATTTGTCAAACTTAGGCGAAGAAACAGCAGAAGTCAACATGACTTTTTGTTAAAACAGGACAAAAAATATAGCTATCATATATAAGGTTTATGGGGCATGTTATTCATAGAGTGTTTGAGAAGTTGTAGGAAAAAATTTATTATTTATAAAATGTCGTTCTATATAGTCTGCTAAGTGAGAGAGGGTATACAGGATGGGGGATTGTAAAGCTCAGGTGTAGGTTTTTCGATCATGGAGAATGTGATGGTACTCTTTTCATACTACCTAGCGTTTCCACTCCCGAAATGGAACCCTGATTGCCACTTTTGGCCGCCATACGACACTTTACGATGGCGTTATAAAGTCGAGTTTATAAAAATCACATATAAACGAAAAATAGCTTTCAGATGAGCCTTTTAACAGCTCTATGGTGTTCCAGCGCCCCATTAGCGACGAAGAAAAAAAAACAAGGAGAAAAAGTAAGAGAAACATCAGTGCTTCGCATGCAAAAAAGTAATTTTCCTTGTTGATCAAGAAGGCCTTCTCCTGCAAGGGATTTTGACCAAGGAAATTCCCATGGTGTACTTTTGCTCCAACCTATCACCATTTTTGAGGAGTTTCAAGCTCTTTTTCGAAATTCCTATAAATTCGTTTCCGTAATAACATTTCACGTTCAAAATTAGTCGAAATTATACTAATGAATTTCATTGTTTTCTTTTTTATGTATTCCTCAGGCTAAAACTTGGACCCTCAGAGGGGGGAGGGGTCGGATGCATTGCCAGATTAAAGACTGTGGTATTTGAAAATAGTATTAAATAAGGAACCTAATGGTGCTATTTCTGTTTGTTTGTGATATTTCCTTCAGAAATTACCCAAATTAAATATTTACAGTAATTCCATAGGCAGCCCTACAAAACAGCAACAGGTTCCTTAGCTCTATACAGTCTTCTCAGTAAATATGCACATATTCAGATAATTTAGCTAGAAGAAAATGAATCCATCACTTGACGCCTCTTTTTATGCTCTTTCTTAATTCAATAATCGCAAATTCCATTTTCAGGTCTTAAAGGGGCCAAAAATAAAAAAAAATTATAGTTTAAAAATGTGTTTCTAAAAAACCTGTCAAGTGCGAAAAAAAACTGTCATTTGTAGCTGTTTCAAGAATGGTAACTATTATTTTCATGAGTCTTAACAGTAAATATGTTTTATTGAAAACATACTTGAAGGAATTCGTGAAAAGAGCCTGAAACCCATCAAAAAAGGCGGCACAGAAACACAAAAAGTACACAATTGAAATCACCATAGTTAAAAACCCTGAACAGGAAACTTACAGCCCCCACCTTGAACAGCAAGGAAAATCTCATTTTGTATCGGTAGCGCTGATACGTCCATTATTATTATTGTTATTATTTATTTTATTGTTGACAGGGCACTGAAACATCATAGAGTTATTCAAGACATCATTTATAAGCTGATTTTTATATCTACTTAGTTTTTAATTTTACCACATAGTCTAAAAACTATAGACAAGGGTAAAATTTTATACAAGCTATATCTCGAGGAAAGGGGTTAGGCTAGGAAAATGAAACTTTTAGAAAATACACTTATCTATCTATCTATCTAATATGCAGAATAATCGTAACAAACACATTTTGCATGCAGACCCGCTATACTCTCCTCTCCCTAATGTGTAAGTAACGAAGAAACTAACGAAAAAACTGGTGTTCTCGAATTTTACACAGCGTAAACTTGAGTGAGTGGCGCATACACAAGTACCAAAATTCCTTCCACCTACGGAAATTTAAAAAATAAAACCCAAATAAATCTCAAATTTGGAAAGCCTTATTTTCCACGGGGGTATTTTTCGGGAGGGGGGGGGTATTTTCCGCGGGGCTTTTTCCCGAGGGGTATTTTCTGGGTGAGTATTTTCCACGGGAGGTTTTTTCCGCGGGGGGGGGGGGGTTGTAAACGCCAAGAACCGATTTTTATAAAGGGAGTTGTTTCATCATCTTTCTGCATTAGACACTTGACACCTGTTCCCAAGAAAGGAAAGTTGACGACACGGTGTTCTTCGTTGCACCCGATAATTGAGTCGACTACCGTCTGCAAGCTATTCGAGCTGTTGTTTATCGACAAATTGAAGCATAAATGTTATGCCCCTCCGTATCAGTTCGGTTTTCAGCACGGCTTAGGGTGTTCTGATGCTCTCAACAACGGTGACAGAACATCTTGGTCGATGCAGATGATAGTGGCGAAATGCTTGTTTTGGGTGGACATTATGTCCGTCGGGCGTGCCGGACTCACTGGTACATGCCGACATACTTTTGTTTGCAGCACAACGAGGAGTGAATACGTGGAGCACAACGAGGAGTCATAAGTGCTTCGGGAGACATGTACTCGAGGCTGAAAATTCACCGACAAATTTAGCTCTTCCGTTCCATGTGACAAACTTGTCGATATGTTTGCAAAGGTGCCAGGGAGGGAGCTGTCTCTTCCCGAACACTTTTCAGTGACTACGTCCAAGACCCTCAAACACACTGTCCCTCATATTGTGTCCTGAGTGGTCTTTTCATTTGTCTTGTTTCTTATCCGGATGAATATTATCAATCCCTTTTAGGATCAATCCCTTTTAAGATAAAGCAACAATCCATTTTAGGATTTTTTTTTTACGTTTAATTTGGTATCCCTTCAGCACAATGGCTCAGTTCCATAACTGGCTCTCGTTTTGGTTCTTACAAGGACATGTCATGATTAGTTTGTAAACAAGTTCAAATTAAGGCCATTTTGATAGTTTTAGGACTATAGACTAGCTTTAGAATTTGTATCGTAGCTTGAAATTCACTCTTGTATAGATAGAAATAATCGGATTTCCAGAGTTCATATTATCTCTTATTTGATATTCATTTCAAGTGATACCAAAGCATATTTCTTACAATTTAAGACTTTATATTGCCCACTATAGGTATTATAGCTGGTGAGAGCAAAATGCTACTTGATAAATCAATCCAACATTTCTGTATGCTGTTCAATTACTTCGCGGTTATTAAAAAATATTTAGTTTTACGCTTGTGTTTTTAAGATAATTTGAATTGTATACTGAAAGTAACTAATGTCACAACTGGTGTGAGACTATGAAAAGTTTTACAGATTTGTTGAGTGTTATTGAGGTTAAAATTCACATTTGACTCTTAGATAAATAATCTTGTTTTTTATACTTGCCTTTTGTGTTTTCAGTGAAGTACTAGTTTTGCACAATCATTAGAGCATAGGGAAGTATAATTAGCTGGTTTATTTGTACTAGTTGTATTAATATATATTAAATAGGCTGTGAAGTAATAATTTTTGTCCGTTTTAAGTTCCAACTTCGCTCGTTGCTTCCCTCGGAAAAACTTTGTTTTTTCAAATTAATTTTATTAAGAGCCATGCCCTTAATAGCCGTTTATTTTCAAATCTCTGTAAGGATACGGATTCCAGCTACACAACTTTATTATTACATGCAAAAGCAAGATAGTTGTCAAGAGGTCAAAGTTTAAGAAGATTATGGTTATTAAAGGACGAAATCAAAATATTTTTAACCGAAAGAAAATGTGATTTTGCTGCTTTTTTTTCAAAATGACTTATGACTACTGACTTACTGGTACTTGCGTATCATATCGACCACGTTCAATAAGTGAAGCTAGGTTAATCATAAAATATACTAAAATATGATAAAAATATAATACTTTCGAACCAAAATTATGGAAACTACAACAGAAAATTATGAAAAAGCAGACAACCCATAACACATTATATTAAATACCTAACCACCTCTATACATTAAATGTTTAATTAAAATATACCTGCATAGTAATCTATCTCACTCAGGCTAAGTTGATTATCTCCGAGTTCATACAGAGAAGCCGGTTTTAAACAAATCAAGAACAACAGGGTCGGTATAATACACAAGTATCTTCCCTTTTATTTATGTTATTGCAAAGAATGCATTTTTTTTCAACAGGTCTGGCGGGCTACCAGAACATCAATAAGAGATTCTTAATGACTCATTCAAAAGCTATTTCTCATATCTACGTGATTTTTATAAATTCTGCCATCTGCAAGTGTCATATGACACTAAAATGGCACTTTTTGTGCCATTTCTCAAAGGGTGGCACTAGAAGGCTACCGGAGCATCGTTGGTAGATCTTTTATAGCTGATATAAAAGATATTGCACATATCTATGTCTTTCGTATAAATTCCACCATCATCAAGTTCAGATGGCAGTAAAAACGGCACTTTTGGTGTCGTGTCTCAAGTAGAAAAGTTGCGCTGTAAAAAAAATTGATTTCCAACAAAATATTTTGCTCGAATTCAAACAAGTAAAAAAAAAATCCAATTTTTCTGTTGGAATTGTGGCTTGCTTATTTAATTCAAACCAGTCAAAAAAATTCCAATTTTTCTGTTGAAATTGTGAATTGCTTATTGAATTATTAAGATTTATGTACTTTTCAGCAGAAAAAAAAATTAATTTTCACCGTAAATAGGCTATATCAATCAACACGGTTTGAACTTCAACAGTAGTTTGAAGTTTCTTGAATATCATTTTAAATTTGACTATAGGACCATTGAAAGTAATATGTTCAGTATAAGTTCAATTCAAATATTTGAATTATAGCAGAAAAAGGGGAATGCTAATTGAATTTTGAGTATAAAAAGATAATTATAAAAATAATTAAATATATTTTTACTTTGAAATAAGTTGAACTTTTTTGTCTGCAAAATGAACACGCGGAAATTTATGTACAAAAATTATATTTTAACTTTTACAATCGCTTGTTTAAATACATTTTTGTGAGTTTTTGTAGGTAGAAAATTTCTTAAGATGCTACCCTAACCTTAACAGTACTAACGGTGAAAATATATTACTTTATGAATTCAGTTTTTTCTAATTAAGAACGAAAATCCTTATGTGGGAACAACTTATGTTTTTGCGATGAACGTCATTTTTGCAGTGAGACCCAAAAAGCGTTTCAAAAAAAAA
This sequence comes from Artemia sp. Qi Xiang Cuo, assembly GCF_049724085.1. Classification (NCBI taxonomy): domain Eukaryota; kingdom Metazoa; phylum Arthropoda; class Branchiopoda; order Anostraca; family Artemiidae; genus Artemia; species Artemia sp. Qi Xiang Cuo. The sequence goes on along the minus strand of NC_142797.1, from coordinate 7,512,275 downwards.
TTCTTCCCTGGATTTGCCATAAATTTGCTGCTTACGTTGAATAGCCAAGTAAGCAAATATATCGAAGAAAAGAAGACGCCTTTAAGGGTATTTCAGTCCTTTACGAAACACGTAAAGGAACCAAAAGCTTCCCAAAAAAGAGAATTTTCTAAAATAGCGAACATTTCAACAGGACTCAGAAATACTACACTTTAGTAGCATGAATCATGTTTCAAAAACTCCGTTTTTATACGGGATTAATTAAAAAATTGGACGTTAGCAGAATAAGTTTCATCAAACAGTTCATAGTGATAAACTGTAATTAAGCAGCGACTCACCTCAATTGTAACCGAACCTCAAAAATGGAATTTTGATAACAATTGATAAGAATTGGGTTTTTATGCAGATTGCAAAATATATAAATTTCATTACGTTTAATATCTACCCGCCAAAGGCTCCAAGCCTCAGAGGAAAAAGAGATTTTGAAAAAAGGGAGCCTGATTTTATAAAATGAGAGATACGTCTCCCAAAAGGTCAGTAAATCTTAATATTAATCAGACATTCAGGTTCGGTATTTCAGAAAATGCTATAGCGAGGGTTTATGATCTCCTACCTGAACAAATGTGGACTTTATCTTTTTGCCAGAAGACTGATCACGGATGCGTTTCTATCTGTTGTTTTTTTTTGGTTCTAGTGTCCTTTTAACAGACCGTAAAGATTGGAGGGCAACTAAACCTCCTCCCAAGACCTAATTTGTCTCTTATTTTGTTTTCGAATGATATGATTTAAAATCAATCTGACAAAAAAAAATCCTCTCCTTCAACTACCTACAAACCACAGTTTATATAATTAGAAATAACTGTGTCTAATTATATAAACTGTGCTACAAACCTATAATACTTAAGTAGATTTAATGTTAAGACCTTCAAACGACGAAGCGACGATTTTACCTAGGGGGCATTCAGATCAGAGAGAGACGACATTCTGATTGTGATGGCAAGTGTTCTGTTTAGTCTATTAATATTGATACATTGTGTATTATGTTTCCCAAAATGTTTAAGACAGTACATTTTTATAAATAAAAAAAAGTTTGCTAAAATTCTACGGTACTGTCCGATTAGCTGTAAACCATGCAGGAAGTGAAGTTCGGTTAATGCTAATGAAATAAAACAAAATAGAATAAAATGCAATAGTTTAGAAACAAAATTAGGTTATATATTTGCACATTAGGGGGTGGGGGTAAAAGCTTCCATATATTAAATACATAACCTAACCTTGGGACCTTTTTTCCCCCCCAAACCCCAAAAAACTAAAGTTAAAATATTGTAAACGCAGTTAGAAATCACTGTGTGCGATCCATATATCTACCCAAAGAAACTATTTGACTAGTTTCTTTTATCATCTATCTTGCATGGCTTACAGCTAATAGAACAGTACCAATTCTACTTTAGCTACTTTTGGCTATCTTGGAAAGAGGTTAGGTTAAGAAAACGAAACATTCAGGGATGGGTCTACAGGCTAAAGTATGGGTACTTATGTACTATCTGGAACACACACGAAAAATGAAGTTTGGTTGATGCTAATGAAGTACAACAAAATAGGATAAAAATATAATAGTTTAAAAACAAATTTCAGCTTTATATTTGCACATTTAGGGGGTGGGGGTGGGGGGTAAAGCAGAGCATATACTAAATGCCTAACCAAACCTAGGTACCTTTTTTCCCCTAAACCCCAAAAAACAACGGTTTAATATTGTAAGACAAAAGATAATCCGGGTCTTATAATCCATTTCTCTACTAAACGAAAATCCTTTCGAAAGAAACCCAGAACTTTCAACTATAGTTTCGAAGATGTTTTTCCTATACAAAGGAAGTACCAAAGTATGTCCCGGCAAAGTATTTTGAAGTGCCTGCCTCCACTCCTTCCCCTTAGAGGGTCCTTAAATTTGCCAACATGACAGGTCCATACTTATTGAAATTTCGACAAAACAACATTTTACCTTGATTTTCAGTTATCAGTTTCTTTTTCTCAGGGTTTAGTTCCAAAAATGCAATACCTGTTATTAGAGTAGAATTTTAAGCCATATCAATGTTTTTTTTTTCTTCAAAATCTAGGAAATGTATTTGCGTGTCTTTAAAAACTTTTAAATTTGGATTGAGCGAAGTTTTATAGCTTGAAATAATTTTGTTGTACTTCATGTCAGCAGAGGATCTATTTTGCAAGGTTTCAGTTTTATAAAACACAGATTTTTATGAGACGGCGAACAAGAGTTTTTATGAGATCTGATGAGTAAGTCAAAGGTATTCGGAAAAGACAAGATTCGTGGCATTATTATTGCAACCGTTCACCTCTGGATGTAGAAAAAAGGGGGAGTCTCTTTTTTATTTGTGGCTGGATTTGATTTCATCTTCACTTCAGGTCCAAGTGTCACTATTTTCGTGATTCGGAGATACTTCTTACTCAGTATGTTCTGTCAGTCTGCTACGTCATTTACTGATTTTCTTATTTACACCATGAAAACTTGCAGCTATTAAGAGCTGTCATGTTACTTGAGAGACAAGTGCGGCTGTGATTCTTTTCACTGGTAAAATAAATTAGATTATTTTTTTGTATTTATTTCTGCTTTAGAAAGAAGAAAGGGAAACTAGAGCCCGGGGGCTAGATAATAGACTTTAGACCAAGGAAATTGGACAACGCTTTTGATGGAAATCCAATAAAAGAACGACCCCCCCCACGGCAATCATTCCCCCAAACACATCGAATCAAAATTTTGAGATAGCCATTTTGTTCAGCGTAGTTAATTTCCAGATAGAAAATATGTTTTTAGGGAGGATACTCCCACACAACCCTTAGGGCAAGGGTTTTAAGTTATGCCCTTGGCATAAACAGCAAACAAAATGGAAATCCAATAAAGATCTTAACATCCAACATGTTGTTTTGTCAACAAACTGAAAATTCAATTTGGGTTTGGGAATTCAACATTTTTGTTTTTCAACAATTTGGAAATTCAATAATGACCATGGAATTCCAAAATGGTCTCCAATATTCAATTTCAGCTGTTGAAATTCAAATTTTGTTGTTGATAAACATTACAAAAAATTTGTTGAATCTCAAACGATTTTTTTACAGTGTGGGGCTATTGGGCTAGCAGAACTTTAAAAAGTGATGTTTAATGGCACTCATTTTGGAGGAAACGGCACTTTTGGTACCACTTCTTAAGTGGAAGAGTTTGGAAGCATAAAACTGTACCATTGCAATAATTATGGTCCAAACCCCTTAACTGGAGGCTTATACGATTTCCTCACATATACTCCCCATCCAGACCCTGTCAGTAAGTTTCATAAATCAAAAGTAAAAGATTATTGCAAAAGGTTTTGAAATCACCTTTTGTTGGTCATTTCATTAGAAAAGGCACTTCTTTCATTTAAAAAAGTTGGGGAACAACCGAAAGTGCACTTTGTGGGAATCTGCTATTAAGTCAAATATATAAAAAGCGATTAAGTATAAACACATTCTTTTAAATAAGCCCTTAAACAGCTTGCTTTTGCTACAGAAGCCTTCTAGTTTCTGCTAGTCAGTAGGTGATTTATAAAGCCCTGTCTTCATTATGGCTTTTTCAGGGGAAGTCGGCCGAGTAAAACAGCTTTTTGCTCATCGAAAAACAAACGTTCCCGAAAAACATATATTCTTTCGTGAAGTATGGATAGTGAACTTTATGTTATAGACTAAATTTTTTCTTGGCTGTCAAGGTTGTTTGCAGTATTTTTTAGAGCTGTCTTATCTCCCCTATATCGGTGATAATTAGAAATTATATTAAAAATAAATTTTCAACTGAAACTAAGAAGTGACTTTAAACTTAAAACGACCATACATTATTCCGTATCAAGGAGGCACACTTGTGCCTCTATAAAGAGGCGACCCACCACAATGTTAATCGATTTCAGGTCCTAGAGTTCGCAGAGAGACGGCGGTAATCGCATTTTGTAGCCCAAGCTCAAACTAAGAAACTTGCGAAATTTCTTCCTCCTCCGACTTTATCTTCATGGGGTAAACTGGGCCGGAAGTTTCGACCCTCCCACCACAGTCCCCCTTTAACGTTGTCCGATTGGGCTGAAATTTAGAGGTTAAGCTTTCCTAGGGCCCGGGAGCTTTATCCTCTAAATTTCAGCTCAATCCGATTACTCCTTCCCTGTTTTCAAAAAACCAAATATAGCCACTTAAAATTCATCATCATTTCTTTTTTTTTCTTATCCACGCCTACAGGCCACAGTTGGCAAATGATCCGGGTGAATGATGACTCATTCGAAGCAGAATTCGACCTGTTAGGGCCTTTTGATATTTTCAGACCGAAAAAATTATCCCCCGAATTTACATTTACGAAAAACCTCGTTTTCCTATAATAGCCCATGTTAATTTTTCCCACCACAACCCCCCTTTAACGTTGTCTGATCGGGCTGAAATTTAGAGGATAAGCTATTCTGGGGCCTGGGAGCTTATCCTCGAAATTTCAGCTCAATCTGATCACTCCTTCCCTGTTTTCCAAAAACCAAATATCAAGTTTTGTGGGAATTTGCTTGCGTCGTAAATAACTTTCATTTACTAAAAAACAATTAAAATTGTGTCTCTATAGTCCGGCGATTGATACTCCAGATTGTCAGGCGGACAACCCGGGTTCGAGTCACCGTCAAAGCGGATTTTTTATATGCTGAATTTAAATTTTAAAAAAGAAACTCAGTTTCTTTTTTAAATTATTTGAAAAAAATTACGTTTTCTAAAGAGTTAAAGAGGCTGAGTTACAAGGTCGACCCTTAAAACGTACAGGGATTAGGAGGCACAGTTGGGGGGGCTGTTCAAGAGGCTGAGTCACAAGTTCGAACCTTAAAACGTAAGGTCAACCCTTAAAACGTACAGGGATTAGGAGGCACAGTTGGGGGGCTGTTAAAGAGGCTGAGTCACAAGTTCGAACCTTAAAACGTACAGGGATTAGGAGGCACCCTGTACGACGTGATTTGAGTATTCAGGAATTAAAAGCCTTAACACAAGAATGTTCAAGAGCGGCGGGTTTGGGGGGGGGCAGCCCCCCAACTTTAACCCCTGACGCGATCAGCTAACAGTTAGTCAAGCAATAATAAGTAATAAACTGTACAAAAACGTGCAGAAATTATTTGAAAAAAACTACGTTTTCTAAAGAGTTAAAGAGGCTGAGTTACAAGGTCGAACCTTAAAACGTACAGGGATTAGGAGGCACAGTTGGGGGCTGCCGCCCCCAAACCCCCGCTTTCGCAGCCTTTAAATAAAAAAAAAAATTTTAAACTGAAAGTAAGGAGCGACATTAAATCTTAAAACGAACAGAAATTATTCCGTATATGAAAGAGGCTGTGCCCTCCTCAACGCCTCGCTCTTTACGCTAAAGTTTGACCTTCTCACAACTCTTTTTTTAAACAATAAAAACTTTAGCGTAAAGAGCGAGGCGTTGAGGAGGGCACAGCCTCTTTCATATACGGAATAATTTCTGTTCGTTTTAAGATTTAATGTCGCTCCTTACTTTCAGTTTAAAAAACTTTTTTTTATTTAAAGGCTGCGAAAGGGGGGGGTTTGGGGGCGGCAGCCCCTCAACTGTGCCTTCTAATCCCTTTACGTTTTAAGGTTCGACCTTGTAACTCAGCCTCTTTAACTCTTTAGAAAACGTAGCTTTTTTCAAATAATTTAAATAAAAAAGACGATGGCAGCGTTGTTTCTGCATTAAATTTTAATCAAAAACGAACAAAGATTAATTTTTAAAAAACAAAGTTTTTCCGAAGGAAGTAAAGCGCTTAAAATGGACAAAAATTATCACTTCACAGTCAATTTAATATATATTAATATAACTAGTACAAATAATTCAACTAATTATGTTTCCCTATGCTTTTGTGAATATACAAAACTATCGCTTTACTGAAAACACAAAAGTCAAGCATAAAAAACAGGATTATTGATTTGAGAGTCAAAAGTGAGAATGTAGCCCGACAACACTAAACGAATCTATAAAGCTTTTTATAGTGTTACACCAGTTGTGTGTGACATTAGTAACTTTCAGTATACAATTAAAATTTCCTTAAAAACATAAGCGTAAATCTAAATATTTTTTAATAAACGCGAAGTAATTGAACAGCATACAGAAATATTGGACTGATTTATCAAGCAGCATTTTGCTCTCACCAGCTATAATACCAATAGTGGGTAATATACAGTCTTAAATTGGGAGAAATATACCTCCGTATCACTTGAAATGAAGATCAAATAATACATAATATGAACTCTGAAAATCCAATTATTTCTCTCTATACAAGAGTGAATTTTAAGCTATGATACAAATTCTAAATCTAGTCTATAGTCATAATACTATCAAGATGGCCTTACTTCGAACTTGTGTACAAACTAATCATGACATGTCCTTCTAAGAACCAAAACGAGAGCCAGTAATTGAACTGAGCCATTGTGCGGAAGTGATACCAAATCAAACGTAAAAAAATAAAGGAAATCCTAAAATGAATTGTTGCTTTATTTTTAAAGGGACTGATCCTAAAAGGGATTGATAATATTTTGATTCTATAAAAAGTGTCCTTAATTGGTTTGCTTTTACTGTACCAAAACTTCTATATTATTTTCTGTTTTCAGTACAGCGCTAGTTTTGTATAATCATAAAAGCATAGGGAAACACAATTAGTTGGTTTGTTTGTACTAGTTATATTAAAATATATTAAATATGCTGTGAAGTAATAATTTTTGTCCGTTTTAAGCTTCAACTTCGCTCTTTACTTCCCTCGGAAAAACTTTGTTTTTTAAAATTAATCGTGATATAAGCCTAGACAAGTAACTGAACATAACGAAACGTCGAAAGAAAACAATTCTTACTGTATAATACGCAGAATAATCATAGTTAATTATTTTCTTTACTTTACCCCCCCCCCTAATGTACAAATATGACTAAAGAACTACCTGGAGAGAAGGAAACAAGTTAAGAAAACAATTATTACTTCATAATATGCAGAATAATCATAGTGCAGAATGATAATAATCATAGCAGTCCTAATGTGGAAATATATAGCCCAAATTAAATATTTTGAATGCATTCAGCCACCGTTTCTTGTTTCAAAACCAGTTCTTGTTTCTCCACAGTTGATTCAATTTACAGGTACACCTGTTGACACAACTGAGCCGCAGTCGTGTCGTTGGGGGTGGGGGGGGGGCAAGGGGGGGGGGGCAGTTGCACCTCCAATACTTTGGAAAAAACTGTAATTTATTAAGTAGCTTTAAAACTGTTGCTCTTTTATGTATCAAATTTACTCTTTATTTTAAGTGGATATTTTTTTCTTATTAATCCATGCTCATTTTTAACATAAGGAAAAGGAGAAAAATAGCGGTCCATTACGCTTCATAATGCGTTCCGCATTAAATTTTTTCCAAATATATTGCCAGGGCCGTATCCAGGATTTTTTTTCGGGGGTGTTTTGCACAAGAACTTTTTTTTGGGGGGGGGGGGTGCACAAAAAAAATTCAAAAAACATAAAAAATTGTTTATATCCATTTTTGTTACGTTATTATGAGTCAGACAAACATTTCGGGGGGGGGGGGTTCAAAACCTCTCCCTCTCTTAATACGATATTCTGTACTGCCTTTGAAACATTATCATCGAGTAAAAATATGAGGCTAGTTAATGGTAAAATCGAATATTGTTCTATGCTTTTACTTCCTAAAATCTATCAGTTCAAGAATTAAGATTAGATTATCTTGTTTTAAAACTTTCAAAAGTGGAAATTAATACACCCTCTACATCTGCAAATAGGACAGAAATGGAATCATTGAAGAATAAGAGGAACGTTAATTTCTCCGTCGTCATCAGGGGCGCAAAGGACATCAGTGGGACTCCGTAATTTTTCTCGAAGCTGGGCAGTGGCTAGCATGGGCGCCCATAAGCTGAATTCCAGGGGGGGCAAACCGCATCTAATTGGCATTTTTAATGCTATATAATAGAAATCTCAGAACAAAAATATAAAAATAAGGCAGTATCATTCAGCCAGGGGGGGGGGCGGGCGCCCCCCCCCCCATTTGGGCGCCCATGGTGGCTAGTAAAATCTACCCAGTCTGGCACAATAGCAGTGTTTATTGTTGCTCGGTCTTTTTCGTACGTCTGGCGTAGAGAATTCATCCGCCTGCCTCTGCGTCTTGAACCCCCTGGATTCCATTGGAACGTCGTCTTCGGTAGTCTACTGTCCGGTATGCGTAATACGTGACCAAGAAAACGCCAGCGTCTATACTTGATTTCTTCTGTGATGGGTGGTTGCATGGTGCGGGTTTGTATTTGTTCGTTGGTAACTCGGTGGTACCAGCGGACGTGCAACGATCGTTGGAGATAGTAATTCTCAAAGACTAGCAGACGTTTCTCTAGAGTTTGGTCGAGTTTCCAGGTTTCACATGAGTAAAGCAGTATGCTCATCACGTTGCTGTTGAAGAGTCTCATTTTGAGCCTTAATGATAATTTTAGAGATTTCCATATTGATAAGAGCCGATTCAAGGCAGTCTGTGCCATCCCAATTCTGGTCTGGACCTCTTTAGCTATGTTGCCTCTCTCATCAACTATACTGCCAAGGTATCGAAAGCATGATACTTGCTTGACTCTTTCGCCCTTGTGGAGGATCTCGAGAAGTTGATCGCTGCTAACAGCCATACATTTCGTCTTCTTTGCGTTAACGCGTAGACCCAGTTTTTCGGCTCGGTCTGTTACACGGTTAAGGAATTTTTGCAGGCTAGTCTTGTCCTCAGCTAGGAGAGTTAGGTCGTCTGCAAATCCTACACCTGACAGTTGTTTTGAGTTGCTAAGTCTTACTCCTTTACCGTTAGCATTTCGGAAGATGAAGTCGATGACAATGATGAACAGGAGGGGAGACAACACGCATCCCTGCTTAACCTCCGAAGCAATTTGAACCATCTTGTGTCACCAGTACTGGTACGAACGCAACATTCTGTTTCTTCGTCAACGGCCATGATCAGATTTACTATTTTCTCTGGCAATCCATTGTGGGATAAAACCTTCCACAGGGTTTCTCGATCGATTGAATCGAAGGCTTTTTCAAAGTCAAGGAGGCACACTTGTGCCTCTATAAAGAGGCGACCCACCACAATGTTAAGCGATTTCAGGTCCTAGAGGTCGCAGAGAGACGGCGGCAATCGCATTTTGTAGCCCAAGCTCAAACTTAGAAACTTGCAAAATTTCATCCTCCTCCGACTTTATCTTCATGGGGTAAACTGGGCCGGAAGTTTCAACCCACCCACCACAGCCCCCCTTTAACGTTGTCCGATTGGGCTGAAATTTAGAGGTTACGCTTTCCTAGGGCCCGGGAGCTTATCCTAGAAATTTCAGCTCAATCCGATCACTTCTTCCCTGTTTTCAAAAAACCAAATATAGCCACTTAAAATTCATCATCATTTCTTTTTTTTCTTATCCACGCCTACTGGCCATAGTTGGCAACTGATCCGGGTGAATGAGGACCCATTCGAAGCAGAATTCGACCTGTTAGGGCCTTTTGATATTTTCAGACCGAAAAAATTATCCCCCGAATTTACATTTACGAAAAACCTCGTTTTCCTATAATAGCCCATGTTAATTTTTCCCACCACAACCCCCCTTTAACGTTGTCAGATTGGGCTGAAATTTAGAGGATAAGCTTTCCTGGGGCCTGGGAGCTTATCCTTGAAATTTCAGCTCAATCTGATCACTCCTTCCCTGTTTTCCAAAAACCAAATATCAAGTTTTGTGGGAATATGCTTGCGTCGAAAATAGATTCCATTTACTAAAAAACAATTATAATTGTGTCTCTTTAGTCCAGCGGTTGATACTCTAGACTGTCAGGCGGAAGACCCGGGTTCGATTCATCGTCAGAGCAAATTTTTTATATACTGAATTTAAACTTTAAAAAAGAAACTCGATTCACCGTCAGAGGAAATTTTTTATATACTGAATTTAAACTTTAAAAAAGAAACTCAGTTTCTTTTTTAAATTATTTGAAAAAAATTACGTTTTCTAAAGAGTTAAAGAGGCTGAGTTACAAGGTCGACCCTTAAAACGTAGAGGGATTAGGAGGCACAGTTGGGGGGCTGTTAAAGAGGCTGAGTCACAAGTTCGAACCTTAAAATGTAAGGTCAACCCTTAAAACGTACAGGGATTAGGAGGCACAGTTGGGGGGCTGTTAAAGAGGCTGAGTCACAAGTTCGAACCTTAAAACGTACAGGGATTAGGAGGCACCCTGTACGACGTGATTTGAGTATTCAGGAATTAAAAGCCTTAACACAAGAATGTTCAAGAGCGGGGGGTTTGGGGGACGGCAGCCCCCAACTTTAACTCCTGACACGATCAGCTAACAGTTAGTCAAGCAATAATAAGTAATAAACTGTACAAAAACGTGCAGAAATTATTTAAAAAAAACTACGTTTTCTAAAGAGTTAAAGAGGCTGAGTTACAAGGTCGAACCTTAAAACGTACAGAGATTATAAGGCACAGTTGGGGGCTACCGCCCCCAAACCCCGCTTTCGCAGCCTTTAAATAAAAAAAAAGTTTTTTAAACTGAAAGTAAGGAGCGACATTAAATCTTAAAACGAACAGAAATTATTCCGTATATGAAAGGGGCTGTGCCCTCCTCAACGCCTCGCTCTTTACGCTAAAGTTTGACTTTCTCACAACTTTTTTTAAACAATAAAAACTTTAGCGTAAAGAGCGAGGCGTTGAGGAGGGCACAGCCTCTTTCATATACGGAATAATTTCTGTTCGTTTTAAGATTTAATGTCGCTCCTTACTTTCAGTTTAAAAAACTTTTTTTTTTATTTAAAGGCTGCGAAAGCGGGGTTTGGGGGCGGCAGCCCCCAACTGTGCCTCCTAATCTCTGTACGTTTTAAGGTTCGACCTTGTAACTCAGCCTCTTTAACTCTTTAGAAAACGTAGTTTTTTTCTAATAATCTATGAATAAGATCAACAATTTCCTCCTCCGTTCATGGCTCTCTTCAATCAGAATTCGCATAATGAACATAAGTTCAGTGCACGCTCTCCTAGGTCTAGGTCTTGGATTCAGATACTAACCAGTAATTGTAGTACTGCCTCTATGTACGATACCATGCCGACTTTTCCCTATTTTCGCTTTTCTAAATATTTCGTTTAACCAGCTCCAAAAAAAAAGAATTGACATAAATGTGCTAAGAATTATGACAGAAATTAGTTGTATTTCGCACAATGCCAGCGCTACTTGTGGGACATTTATCTCTGCATCAGAGTGCTGTACTAAATGTCTGCTGAAAATAGAATGATGTGAAATTAAACAAAATCAGTATATTTTTCTCACAATTTAGAAATTTTGTGTCCACGTATAAGCGGTACCGACCAATTTTCTTTTTCTATTGTTATTAGTTTTATCATGCAGCACTAGGAGACCGTGCTTTGCTTGTGAAGCGAACTATGGACATAAAATGATATTCAGTGTGACCACCTCCGAAAATGTGAGCCCCCCATACCCTGATTTACACAAGAAAAACTGGTACTTATGTATTGTGCGAGAAACAGACTCGAGAACTTCTATCACGAACATGAGACAATACAATTAGCTTCGGCTATGAAAACTACATCAAACAATTATAGAAGGGGGTCGCCCAGAGCGCATTATACTAAATACATAACCTAAACTAAGATAAACTAACCTAACTTAACCAAAATACCAGCTAAATATTTAATCAAAATATAGCTACAATGTATTTTTCCACCGAACCGAAGCTAATTGTCTGGTATTAACACCGTGAAAAACGGGTAATGTCTCACGTTCGCGATAGAAGTTCTTGAGTGTGTTCTTCGTAGAATACATAAGTACCGAAAGATTTTTGTGTAATTTTTATAGAACTCGTCTTTTTTTAACAAAGATACAAAGGGGAAGGTAATTTTCAAACTCTAGGAGTCAATTTTCGGAACTTTGCCATTATAGGACACCTACAAGGAAACCAGTCACGAAATAGACCAAAACGTGTGATGAAAAACAGGTTTACGCTTATAAACAAAGGGTTTCTCACTCCAGGAACTATATTTAAACTGTTGTTTTTTGGGGTTTAGGGGGGGGGGGGACCGGTAAAGTTCTACCAAATCATATTATTGAGTTAGGACAAAAGTGAATACACCATTCGATATCTTTTTTTATGCTGATTACGAATGTAATAATCATTTCTTTGAGAAATTAATTTCAGCCCCCCCCCCCATATATCTGCCCATTCAGGGTTCAGTTAGGGTGGTTTTGGTATATATCGGGGGGGGGACTGAAATTCATTTCTGATAGAAATGATTATTATATTCGTAATCAGCATAAAAAAAGGCATCGAATGGTGTATTCACTTTATTCCTAACTCAATAATATGATTTGGTAGAACTTTACCGGGGTGCCTAGGTTAGGTTAGGTTACGTATTTAATATATGCAATGCTTTATCCTCCACTCCCCTAATGTACAAATATATAGCCCAATTTTGTTTATAAACTATTATATATTCATCCTATTTTGTTTTATTTCATTATCATTAACCAAACTTGACTTTTTAGAGGTGTCTACATAATGGGAAAGTACCCAAATTTCCCTTCCAATCGGCATGCCTGGCAATTTTTAATCGATTTAAGGTTTCTTCCGCAATGATGCCAAGAATTATTGAGATTTTCTGGATGTTCTTTGTCAAACAATGCCCAACGGATAAGTTAATAATCCTAACTTTAATTTTCGAATATTTTCACATTTAAAATACGGTCGCTATTTAAATGTGGGGAATATGTCACAATATAATGTTTCACAACCTGTGGTAATACTTTGACTTATCCTCTATCTTTCCTTAAACACCGCTACGCTTTTGCCCGCTGATATCAATGCTATTTATTAATATAAATCGACGAACCCACAAACAAATCATAAGTAATACTTCGATAAATCAAGTATGTTATAAGTTTAGTACAACAAATTAAATCTTACAGAGTCAAAATACATTCAAAATCACGAGCAAATGACTAGTGCGATAACCGGTGCTTTTGGAATAGAGCTTAGTTCAATTATGGGATAGAGCATCCTGTGCTGGGCGTTGGGGGAAGTGGAGGGGGAATATGTACTACAACATTATAGTGAATCTGGCTGAAAAAAGCCAACTGTATACGACATTCACCTTCGCCCACCCGAAAGCTTGTTTACGCTATACTACAATTTAGTGTCGTCTGCAGCAGCTCATTGCAGACATTTGAGTAAAATCTGAGCACCAGCACTTATTTTTGAGTATTTAGTGCGTTTTTATTGTTTATAATGTATTGCGTAATTTTTTTTAAATTCACCAAGTAGCATGTTTGTTAAATAGCTACTTTTCTCACCTACTTCAATAGCACCCCCGCGTGCCCCCCCCCCCCCTCATAAAAATACTGTAGCTACGCCCCTGCTGAAACGCAGATAGGAAATATATGATTTTGACTATATATTTGCACATCAAGGGAGGTTGAGGGTAAAGTATAGAGGGGCAAAATGTAACCTAACCCCTCTCCAAGATAGCAAAAAGTAGCTTGTCTAGAATTTTATCGCATATTACCATCCTTTCAATCTTTTACATTCAAATAGAATTCACTTACTACATAAACTATGATTCTTTATTACTGGTTCAACACTCACGAGTCAACTGAATATATTATAGGATAGATGAGCCGTTGAATGATTTGTTTTCATTCAAAAGGACCTCAAAAGTTGCAGTCGAACTGTCAAAAGAATGAAATACATTTTTGCATTTGTTTTTACGAGAGCTTGAAAGCTGAAGGAAAATAAGAAATATTGACCAATCAGATGGCGTATCTAGCTTTGACCAAATGATCTTGTAAATGATTATTATCAAGGGAGTTAGAACTAGGTTCCTTTGTTTACACCAGAAGTAAGGGCGCAAAACTTGACGTCGATTAGGTGTTTCTTCAGCAGAGGTGCAAAGACCAGGGCCGGATCTAAGGTGGTGGGGGGGGGCTAGAGGGAACAAGCACCCTGGGTGACAAAAGAAGCTTAAATTATATGTTTTTTTGCAAAAATTGTAATATTTACAGTATTGACGGTACGGAAGGTGGCGGCAAATTCCACGTTTGCCCCCCCCCCTCCCCCGAGAAAAAACTTAACTCTGGCAAAGACAGGAGGCACACCCGTCGTGGGAGAGAGGGCAAAAGGGTAATTCCTTTTAAAATTTCTTTTAATATATATAGGCTACTAAAAAGAGATAAATATCGTTTAAACACCCCAAAAATAGGCTTTTTCTGCAGTATTGATCTTCCTAGGATTATTTTTTATTTTTGAACCCCTTCAATAGAAATTTGAAACTACATACTTGGGAACAAGTTGCAAAAACTCTTTAATACTTCCCAAGATGACTTGTATTATTTTGTCTTTGTTAAAACCTTGAGGGAGGGGGCTTAGAAACAATTTTAAAGGTATAAGGAAGGCGGTGCCATTTAGGAACTGAGCTGTGCCCTTTTTCCCCAAAATTCGTCTAATTTTACGAAATTCATTTTATTTGTCTTATTTTCTCGTTGGCGATCCCATTTTGCACGTGGAGATGCTGTGGGAGAATTGTAAGGGGGATATTTTCAGCGGAGTTGGAATTCTCTGGGGGACTCTTGCGTGGGGTTATTTACTACGGGAGGAACTCTCCATGGGGGAATTAACACCAAGAAAATTCTCTACGGGGAATTTTACGCGGAAGAAACTTTGCATTGGGGGGAGGGGTATTTTTGAAAGTATTTTCCACACAGGGGAATTCCACCATGACTTTAAAAAAGGCCCACAAATTAAATAAAAACAAGTCTTTCTTCAAATGAAAGTGTGCAAAGGAGTACTTTTCAGGCGGAATCGTAAGCAATAAATTTTCTGGAGGGAATTCGCAGCGAGTATGGAATTGTCCGGGATAATTTCCTATCGGAGGAATTTTACGTGGGAGGAACTTTCTATTGGGGAACTTTTTGTGGGGGGATTATCCACGGAGGGGGTGGATTTCCTGGCATTATTTGAAAAACGATCAAAAATTAAATGAAAAAAGGAAACATTTTTTTCTACTGAAAGTAAGGAGCAACATTAAAACTTAAAACGAACAGGAATTATTTTGTATATGGGGGGGGGGGCTACCCACTCCTCAATACCCCGCTCTTTACACTAAAGTTTGACCCTTGGCTCAATTCTTTAAGAACGACTCCTGAAACTGAAAGACTGTGAAATTAGAATCAGAAACTTTTTTAAAAGTTCTTGAAAAACTTTAGCGTGACGAGAGGGGTGTTGAAGAGGGGGCAGCCCCTCTCAGATACGGAATAATTTCTGTTAGTTTTATGTTTTAATGTTGCTCTTTATTTTCAGTAGAAAAAACTGTTTTTTTATTATTTAATCCACAGACCAAAATCGATCCCGTCTATTTAAATTTAAATTATAATATAAATTTAGATTTATCATAGGTATCTGAACGTCCACGACTCAGAAGGAGGGATAATGTTTTCTTCGGAGTGGGGGGGGGGGGAGGGCGTGGGGTTTACAAAAGGTCAAAATGAGATATTGATTAGTGCTCTGCAATATTCGATAAAATGTTTTAAATGTCTATACCGGATTATTAATGCTGCCTGTAGTAAAGGTCCATAAGCCTTCAATTTATTTATTTATTTTTCCTGAAGCCACTTAATATGTAAAGGATGATCATAGAAACTATGGAGGGGGCTCATTCTATTGGAAATTAAAAGTTTTGGTGCCCTTTCTAAGAGTCAAAATTAATTTAAGGGCGATCAGCCACCCTCCCGCGTCCTTTTCAGCTGCCCTCCCCCCTAACATATCCGATTTAAATATGTCTCCAGGCGTGACATGGCCCCCTCCCCACAGCCCCTTGGGGCATGCGATGTAAGCTATGTAAGATGCCCCGTTGTGTCCATATAGGGCTTGTTTTTAGGAAAGCGAGCATGTTTGATCCTGGGTCTCAAAAAGGCTTAGGGCATTGAGACGAAGCTTTCAGAAAATGTTGAGGGGGATGTTGAACAAAATTAAAACATAATAAGGGAAATTCGGTTGCCAAAAAAGTGAATAGGTGCCAATATCAAAAATTTCAAAATATCAGATAGTTTATGGGTTATAGGGGATTATTTTAATTGGAAATTGCGGTTTTCAGCAATTACATAGAAAAAAATAAAAAAAGACAAATTTATCTTTCAATCTGAATTGATAGTCTATTTTTGTCAAGGAAAGTATCCGGGTAGAGTTCAGGGGAAATTTGACATAGTTCTCTGTGGAGTTAAAAGTTTTCAGGGGGATGGTAGGGGATTTTTTACACAGGGGGGGGGAAGGGGATTTCCTGATATGATTTTTAAAACGGTCGGAAACTAAATAAAAAACAACAAGTTTTTTTTCAACTGAAAGTAAGGAGCAACATTAAAATTTAAAACAAATAGAAATTACTCCCTATAAGATGGGAGCTGCCCCTTCCTCTTTACCCTAAAGTTTGACATTTTGTCAAAATTCTTTAAAAAAGACTGCTCAAAAACAAGGACCGTTGAATTTGAATGAGATGTATTTTCAAAGAACTTCAAGACTGCAGCACAAAGAGCGATGGTTGAGGAAGGGGCAGCCTCCCTCATATATGGAATAAGAGGACACCAATCAGGTTACCAATAAGAGTATGTATCTATCAATGTTTTAATTAAATCTATGCTGAATCTCATAGTGGGATTTTCATTAACATCACTGGACTTTGGGGTTGTATCCCTCCTTTTTCAAAATCAAGTACATTTTCAAAGGCTCTTAGCTGTTGACGGGTAATATTAATATTAATCAACAATATATATTTGGAATCAGCATAAAAATCCAATCCTTTTGATGTGTTAACTGTTATCAAAATTCTTGTTTTTAGAGTTCAGGTTACTATTAGGCTGGGTCGCTCCTTACTTACAGTTTGTTACCACGAGCTGTGTGAAAAGCAGAAATTTCAAACAGAATTGTAATAATAAAAAATTTTATTGCCCATCATAATGTACAAAAGCACACAACTGACGGAGTAGGAAAAAACAAAACAAGGCACAATGTAAATAACTTCAAAACTTAAACATTGACAAGCCTATTGAAATACATTAATTTAAAAAAACAAAGATTTTCCGAGGGAAGTACTAATTATGTTTCCCTATGTTTCTTGGATTATACAAAACTGTGCTTTACTCAAAACACAAAATTAATAAAGGAGTTTTGGAACAGTAAAAGGAAACCAGTTAAGAACTCTTTTTACGGAACAAAAATAAAGTATTTTAGGACTATTGCTTTATTTTACTTTTACTTAATTTTATATAATTTATGCGAAGTGATTCAGTCCGATTACTTGCTACCCTGTTGGTTCCGAAATGGAAATTTCATGATTATTTTTTAAACATGTTTAAAACGAAACTAAGTTCATAGTGATAGGATTATAGGCTAGCTTTAGAACTTGTATCATAGCTTCACATTCACTGTTGCATAGAGAAAAATAACAGGATTTCCAGACTTCATATTATATCTTATTTTATCTTCATTTGAAGTAATACTTAAACATATTTCTTACAATTTAAGATTGTATATAAGATTGTATAAGATTGTATATACCACTACTGGTATTATAGCTGGTGAGACCAAAATGCTACCTGATAAATCAATCCAATATTTCTGTATACTGAAAGTTACTGATGTCATAACCATGGGCGCCCATATGGGGGGCAGGGGGGAGCTCCCCCCCCCTGGCTGAATGATGCTGCCTTATTTTTATATTTTTGTTCTGAGATTTCTATTATATAGCATAAAAAGTGCCAATTAGATGAGATTTGCCCCCCCTGGAATTCAGCTTATGGGCGCCCATGGTCATAACTGGTGTAAGACTATAAAAAACTTTAATGTTTAATCTACTGTTGTCAGGCTACAAACTCACTTTTGACTCCCAAATCAATATTCCTGTTTTTTATACATTTGTGTTTTCAGTAAAGCGCTAGTTTTCTATAATCCTAGAATCATAGGGAAACATAATTAGTTTGTTTAGTTGTACTAGTTTTATTGATATAAATTAGATAGGCTGTGAAGTAATAATTTTTGTTCATTTTAAGTTTCAACTTCGCTCTTTACTTCCCTCGGAAAAACTTCGTTTTTTTAAATTAATCTTTGTTCGCTTTTTATTAAAATTTAATGGAGAAACAACACTGCCATGATCTTCTTTATTTATACGGAATAATGTATGTTCGTTTTAAGTTTTAATGTCATTCTTTAGCTTCAGTTGAAAACTTATTTTTAATATAATTTGTAATTTTCACCGATCTAGGAGAGATAAGACACCTAGACAATATTGCAAACAACCGTGACAGCTACGAAAAACTTTCAGTCTATAACATAAAGTTCACTATCCATACTTTGGAAAACAATACATGTTTTTCAGGAACGTTTGTTTTTCGATTAGCAAAACGCTGTTTTTACTCGACTGACTTCGCCTGAAAAAGTCATATAGCCCTCTTAGCCTGTCTACTGACTTGCAGAAACTAGAAGGCTGCTTCAATAAGAGCGGTTTAAGGGCTCATTTAAACGTTAATTTTTACACTTCGTCACTTTATATACATTTGATTTGATAAAACCATCATAAACTGTCATATTCCTAAAAAACATTGCACTTTTGGTTTTTTCCCTTGTTTTTTTTTCTCAGATGAAAGAAAGTGCCTTTTGCAATGAAATGACTACAAAAAAAAGCGTTTTTCAAAACCTAGGCAGGATCGAAAAGCTAAATCTAAAAAAACGCTACTCTTCCCTCAATTACCACCATTAGAACTAGCACACAGGCCTCTCATACAGCGATATTTTAAGACTCAATTCAAAACTGTTGACCATTGAAGCGTACTTTTTTGCAGAATTCTAGTTGAAAAAAAAAACATTTAAAAGCCACATCAGTAGAGTACTAAGTACCATTTTGCTTGGCCCAATAGCAATTCCCATGTTATTTGCTTGGCTTATGTTCCCTTCCATGCTATTCAGTGTTCCTTCCATTGTTATTCTATGGGACCTCTACACGTGATTAAACACGTTATGAAACTATGTGCTATTTGCTTATGTCCCGTTGATACCATTCCAAACGAGCGGGGATTCCCCACCTGTTCCTAAACACTGCAAAAAAAGATATCAATTGCATATGGAACTATGCGAAACCTACCAGACAGCTTTCTAGGCCAACCAGACAAGATTCTGCGCCAACCAGACAGGTTTCTGAGCCAACCAGACAGGTCTCTGGGCGAGTAGGTGCATTGTATTCAACTCCAAGTTTTTCAATCAGAGTGTTTTTCGAGCCAATCAGAGAGTCGCTTACACATGACTTCTACTTTGCATGACAATTTGTCCGAGTGATTTCGCAATAAACGGACATGTGTTGTGATTAAATTATCAGAAGGTTCTGTGATAATATGGAAACAATAATGAATAATATTGATGAGTTAAAAGTCTTGGTAATACATAGTTACAATGTGAGTACACTTTCATTCTTTAGCCAGAAGAAAAATCACAAATGCGTCTTTATATGCTGTTTTTTTTCCCCAGGAGAGACCATACCATACCAGTGGTCTTAGAAGAACAGAGGAGGGCTCGTTCGAATAAAAATCAAAAGTCCTTGTGTCCATTTTAAGTGAACCAAGAAAATGGAAGACGACTAGTCCCCGTCCCATACTATTTTTTTCCTCCGAGACGTCAGATAACAATTTTGAGATAGCCATCAGGTTCAGGATAGATGAACGACCCAATAGCTATTTCACTGGGGATGACACGAACCAAAACAGTCCCTAAGGAAAGGGGTGTAAGTTATGCAATTCGCCCACCGTTCACACCAAGCATTTGTTATTGGGAATATAAGAAAATTTTCCGCGGGAGAGGGGAATTTTCCATAGAGGATTTCCTATGGGGAGGAAAGTTTCAAGAGAAGAATTTCCATGGGAAATTTCACACAGGAGGGGGGGAATATTTCCTGGCATAATTTGAAAAACGGTAAAGAAAAACAGCTGTAAGTTGGGAGCAACATTAAAACTTAAAGCGAACCGAAATTATCTCGTATAAGAGGGAGCCCCTTCCTCGTCCCTCCCTCTTTACTCAAAATTTTGACTTTTTGTCACGGTTCTTTAAGTAAGACTGCTCAAACACAAGGGCCGTTGACTATGAATGAGGATATTTTTTTTAACTTTAAGACTTTATCGTAAAAACCTAAGGATGATAAAGGAGAAGCCCCTTTTACTTAGAATAATTTCAGTTCGTTTTAAGTCCTAATGTTGCTCCTTACTTTGAAAAGAAAAGAAACTTATATCTTTTGCTTATCTAAATGATATCTACGGATAGGGGATAGGGGAGGGTTTGTCATCCTTAAAGACCGAATTTTTAAAACCTTCAACTACGTCAAATAAAATAGCTATCTAAAATTTTGATTGGATGTGTTTGGGGGAAAAAGTGGGCGTGAGAGGGAGGTTAGTTGCCCTCAAATCACTTTCGACTATTAAAAAGGGCACTAGCCCTTTGAATTTCCAATTGAATGAGCCCTTTTTCAAGTTTTTTCGACAAATATTTCAATAAAAACTTATATACCCCCATGGCATTACTTATAACCCTTGCCCTGAAGACAGTTGGGGAGTGTTCTAATCGAAGGTATAATTTCCTGAGCTTTAAACTGCGTGGAACAAAATGGCTAACTCAAAATTTTGATTTGATGTATTTGGGGAAATGGTGTACGTGGAAAGGGTGTTAGTTGCCCTCCAATCACTTTTGACTATTAAAAAGGGCACTAGCCATTTCGATTTCCAATCGAATGAGCCCTTTTTTAAGTTTCTACGACAACACTTTCTATAAAAACATTATATGTCCCCAGGGCATAGCTTACAAACCTTTCCCTGAGGGCTGTGGGGGAGTTGTCATCCTCAAAGACCTAATTTCAGAACTTTCAACTACGTTGAACAAAATGGCTATCTTAAAATTTTGATTAGATGTGTTTGAGGAAAAGGTGGGCATGAAATGGGCATTGAATTTCTAATCAAATGAGCCTTTTTTGAAGTTTCTACGACAACACTTTCTATGAAAACCTTATATGCCCCCGGGGCATAACGTACAACCATTGCCCTGAGGGCTGTGGGGGAGTGTCCTCCTCAAAAACATAATTTCTATCTGGAAATCAACTACGCTGAACAAAATGGCTATCTAAAAATTTTGATTAGATATGCTTTGGGAAAAGTGGGCATGAGAGGGGGGTTAGTTGTCCTCAAATCCCTTCCAATCGAATGAGCCCTTTTTCAAGTTTCTACGACAACAAAAACTTATATGCCCCCAGGGGATAATTTATAGCACTAGCCCAGAATACTGTCGGGGGAGTGTCGTGCCCAAGGGTATAATTTTCTGAACTTTTAAACTGCTGGGAATAAAATGGCTATCTTAAAATTTTGCCTGTGTATTTTTAGGGGAATGGTGGGTGAAAAAGAGGTGTTAGTTGCCTTCCAATCACTTTCAATTATTAAAAAGGGCACTAGCTATTTCAATTTCCAATCGAATGAGCCCTTTTTGAAGTTTCTATGACAACACGTTCTATAAAAACCTTATATGACTCCAGGGCATAACTTACAATCCTGGCCCTGAGGGTTGTGGAGGGGTTATCCTCCTCAAAGACCTAATTTCCAGAACTTTCCACTTTATGGAACAAAATGGCTTTCTGAAAATTTTGATTGGATGTGTGTGGAGAAAGGGGGGCTTGAGAGGGGATTTGGTTGCCCTCCAATCACTTTCGACTATTAAAAGGGCACTAGCGCTTTGAATTTCCAATCAAATGAGCCTTTTTTGAAGTTTCTATGACAACGCTTTCTATATAAACCTTATATGCCCCAGGGCATTACGTACAACCTTTGCCCTGAGGGCTGTGGTGGAGTGTCCTCTTCAAAAATATAATTTCTATCTGGAAATCAGCTACGCTGAACAAAATAGCGATCTCAAAATTTTGAATGAATCTGTTTCGGGAAATGGTGGGCGTGGACGGGGTGTTAGTTGCCTTCCAATCACTTTCGACTATTAAAAAGGGCACAAGCAATTCTGATTTCCAATTGAATGAGCCCTTTTTGAAGTTTCTACGACAACTTCTTCGATACGAAGTTCCCTGGTCTAAAGGGTAAAATAATAAATAATACATTGTGCCAACATCGTTCTTATATGCCCCCAGGGCATAACCTAAAACCCTTGCCCTGAGGGCTGTGGGAGAGTGACCTCCTCAAAAACATATTTCCTATGTGAAAATTAACTATGCTGAATAAAATGGCTATCTCAAAATTTAGTTTGGATGTTTTTCGCGAAATAGTGGGCGCTGGAAGAGGTTTTAGTTGCCTTGCAATCACTTTCGACTATTAAAAAGGGCACTAGCCATTCCAATTTCCAATCGAATGAGCCATTTTCGAAGTTTCTACGACAACTCCTTCGATACGAAGTGGCCTGGTATGGAAGAAGAAGAAAAAATAATAATACATTGTGTCAACATCGTTCTTTACTTAGGCAGCGCGATTGCGTTGCCTATGAAACCTGAAATGTTAACAATGGACAACTAGTACAACTTATAGCCCTTGTCCTGAGGGCTACGCCCTCCAATCAATTTTAACTTTGAAAATAGGCACTAGAACTGTTTAAACGACAATGAACTTCAAGGTTTCAGTACTCGGAGTTCAGCTGTCACTAGTCGCTACTTAATTACAGCTAAGAAAGAGTCGAAGGCTTTTTCCTGTTTCAAAGATATTACTTATAGTAAAGAACGAATTCTAGCCAAAAGCAACTGAAATATTAAAATATTATGCAATTTTCGACAAGAACACAACCATCATATTGCATCATATCATGTTTTAGAACGTCAAAGTTTTTTCTTCTTGGTAATTATCTTTTTCGTGCAGGCAGAATAAGTTTTCCAGCCAACTGATTTTTTAATCGTTCTCAAAGACCTTTTGGATCTGCAGGACATCCAAAACCAAGAATCTGAACACAGATCATTACAGAAGATATTTTAAACAATGTTGATTCTTAAAGACCATGCACTGTTCATTGTCGAATGTGAGACAATAATACAGTTAAGATTATTTGTATGTCACTTATCAAACGCCGTTCACAGATCTTCAAAACCTGTTGCCACACCGTAAAATTATCTCCCAATGAATTGGAGTTAATCAAGTGATCATGACCTCTGTCGGCGTCTTTCTCATTAAAAATTTTACATTTACAAACATGTCCAAAAGTTTAAAAAGCGTCTCTTAGTTACGACTAATTCGTTTTTGGTTTGGACATTGTCCACTGGAACTAATCGTTTTAAGTTTTCATTTTTAACTTCTTTGATTTGATATACTTTTCTTACAGTGCAAAACTTCCAACAGCATTTTCTCTTTTATTTCACTTTTACTCTGCATTTATATGTAAAAATATTTTTTGAACATTCTTCTTGCAATCATTTTTTTTTTTATGCAAGTTTTCAAAATAAAATTATCATAGTTCTTATGTAATACTTACTCCTTTTCATTGTTTATTTTCTCCTTTTGTTCATTTGATAATTCTCTCTGTTGAATCTTTGCTACTTGGATGACTTTTACTTGTCAACTTTCTTCTTTAGCACACCAAAAGATAATCTAATGCTAGTCGTGCTGAGGAACCGCTTCACAAGGTGGCATTTGTTTTTAAACAAAAGTAGTTAACATGCATCAGCAGAAAAAATTTTTTAGCCTTAGCCATTTTTTATTAGTACTAAACCATTTCGGAGCACTCATTTAATGATCTTCAACTATGTACAATTTGAAAGAGTTGCATTGTATTTACAAACATGTAGAATGAGGGGACAAAATATGTCCTCAAGATCTGACGTGGCAGTTTGTTGTTTTTCAATTTTTCAAACAAAAAATAATAAAAACCCCGGCATTTTTCTATAAAAATACTAAAAACAGGGATTTTTCAAAATCTAGGGGAGAAATGTCCCATCCCTAACTGACAACTCCAGAAGATTCGTCTTCTTAATTTCTCGAAGGAGTAGTTCTTGAAAAAGAGACAAGCAATTCTCAAAAATATTTACATTTGCCGAGTTTTCCACAGTTTTCGCTAGTTATTACATTCTTCTCTATGAGAAAGTCATTATTTTCTGACCTCGGGATTTCATTTGTAGTAAGCATTTTAATATCGTATTCAAAACTGGAGCATGTGCAATGAAGATCTGAGTAATTAGATCTGATAAGCTGTAATTATTTATTTTACAAGTCAGAGTTAATATAGGCCTATTCAAGCATTTCATACGGAATGTGCTAAGAACACTATTGGTTTAGTGTAGCCCGGTCCATCCCCTCTGCTGAAGGAATCAATAAGAGTAAGATACCTAGTTGGACAGCTAGGCCTATGCTAATCATCATCTGGTAAAGTTCTACGAAATCATATTATTGAGTTAGGAATAAAGTGAATACACCATATGATGCCTTTTTTTATGCTGATTACAAATATAATAAGTATTTCTATTGGAAATGAATTTCAACCCCCCCCTATTTAGGCTAAACCTAACCTAACCCTGAATTGGCCTATATAGGGGGGGGGGGCTGAAATTCATTTCCGATAGAAATGCTTATTATATTTGTAATCAGCATAAAAAAAGGCTTCAAATGGTGTATTCACTTTAGTCCTAACTCAATAATATGATTTTGTAGAACTTTACCCATCATCTTAACAGCAGTTGAGGTAAACTTCTACTTAGCTACTTTTGGCTATCTTGGAAAGAGGGTAGGGTAGGAAAATGAAACTTTCAGGGATGGTTTCTGTAGGCTAAAGTAGGTTATGTCCTGGGAAGGTGTTTTGAAGTACCTACCTCTACTCCTTCTCTCTGTAGAGGGTCCTGACCTTTGATGACCTTTAAAAATCTGTGTGTTACAAAAGTTAAGCCTTGCAAAATAGATCTTCTGCTTAAATGAAGTACAACAAAATTGTTTTCAGCTTCACAACTTTGCTCAATCCAAATTTATAAGGTTATAAAGATATGCAAATACATTTCCTAAATAAAAAAAATTGATATGGCTTAAAATTCTACTCAAATAACAGGAATTGTCTTTTCAGAACTAAAGCCAGAGAAAAAGAAACTGAAAATTAAGGTAAAATGCTGATTGGTCAAATTTTCAATAGGTGACCTGTCATATAGACAAATTTGAGGATGCTCTAGAGAGGGAAGGGCTGGAGGTAGGTATATAAAAATATCTTCCCAGGACATACTTTAGGCTTTAGACCCCTACTTCTCAGATTTGGCCTAGCCTACTTCTTAGATGAGGCACAAGGACAATTTTTTAGCTACCTTTTCTACCATAACTACCTTTGCTCAATTCTAATTTGAATTATCATAGGGTACCAGATCTTAAGATTTGAATATCTATTTCATAAATTTGGTAAAAGAGTATCAATAAGGCTTGAACTCTGACTAAAATAAAAACCAAGCATAGGGCAAATGAAAGAGAGACAGAAAGCCCAAAACTAAGTAAAATATTTTTTTATCTTAATGTAGATGAAAAAGTGAAAACACATAGTTTGTAAAAAAAAACCTGGACCGCAACCAGTCTACTTTTAACATCTTCACTGCATCTACTGTTTTTTGCTAATAATACTACCTAGGCAAGCAAGGTTGTACCCAGGATTTTTTTTGCAGGGGGGGGGGGGTCTACACAGAAAAAATGCAATAAGGAACTGGTTAAGAAAGCAGTAAACATGCAATAAGTGAAGTTATGTTAATGCTAATGAAATTATACAAAATAAGATGGAAATATAATAGTTTAGAAACAAATTTTGGCTATGTATTTGCACATTAGGGGGGGGGGGGGGGTAAAGCAAAGCATATATTAAATATGTAACCTAACCTAGGTACCTTTTCCCCCTAAACCCCAAAAACAATGGTCTAAATATTTTAAATGCAAAATGACACCCCACACTTTGCAATCCATTTTTCTAATGACAGATACCCATTTGACTAGTTTCCTTTAGTAGCTTCCTATGCAACATATTGCATGTTTACCACTTTCTTAACCAGCACCAAAAATTTGTTTCTATCCATTTTTGTTACATTTTTACAAGTCAGACAAAAATTTCAGGGGGGGGCAAACCCCCCTACCCAGCCCCCTTCCCCTGGGTGCAGCCTTGTAGGCAAGTGAAGCTGTCCAGTTGATTGATCTACATCATGTCCAACATCTCCTCTTTGCCTTTACTTATTTCTAGTCTTAGTAACTTAGTCTTGTTAGCATTATTTTTCCAACCTATTTTTGCAATTTGAACTCTCAAAACAATGAAAAACAAGTTTATTTACAAGTTATTACAACCTAACATTTTCTTCTAGGACAGTAGGACTTTGGAGGAGCTTTCAGCAAACTTTGAAATCTATAACTTTGGTTATAATTTCCTCAAGGGGCACCACTCCTCAAGGTCATTCTGCAGCATTGTGAATTATGTTATGAATTTATGTAGTTCTTCTTACTTTGGCTTACCAATCATTGGTATTTATGAAATAGCTCTATTCATATGCTTTTGCAACAAACAAAAATAGGTGCTACCATCCATTTTTGGCTTTTTCTTCTTTTTATTCAAGAAGATCTAATAGAGAAAAGGAAAAGAAAGAAAATATATGCATGCAATTTTAGAAGTGACAATACAGAGAAAATAGGGTAAAATTTTTAAAGTAGACAAAAATGTAGATAATATAGATAGAATATATAGGTAATAGCATAAAATATAGATAATAGTAAAAAAAATATGTAGAAATATAAGAAAATTGTAAGAATTTAGTGTCTTTTCAGGTATTTTCTCCTTTTTTGATCTGAAATGGGGGGAAGAGCAGTGAACATTCTTAGTCTTTTTGGAAAGGAAGAAGATCCAAAAGAATCAGTCCAGCCTGATAATGAGGGTAATTATTCTTTCTTATTATTAGGATCTTATTCTTTCTTATTATATCTTATTCTTATCTGATATTATTATTCTTATTCTTCTTATTCTCTAATTCTTATTTGTTATCTCTAATTATTCTTTTTATTTGGTTTTGCTCTCTCTAGCTCTAAGTGATGTTGAAATGATTGTACCCTAGATAAAAAAAGGCTGTACTTCTTTATCTTTAATATTAGACTATTACAAAATGGTGTTAATTTATTTTAAATTTTAACCTTCAATTGATTTGTTGCTTTAATTGAGATTGGTGTATTTACATTAGCATAATAAGTATTTCTTTTATAGTTGCAACAGTAAATTTATTGGAAATAATTTTAGTTTATTTAAAATCATGGTTTAGGTTTTAAAAAATAAACCTTGGTATAATAACTGCACCATTATTTGTATTAAAGTCTCAGACCTGGGAGGGGTATTAGAGGATTTTTCTGATAGAGAGAGAAAGATTTGATGGACTCCATTTTTAGTTAATGGACCCAATCTATTTGTGACATTGACAGCAAAATCTTGTATTGACATTGTCTTGTATTGACAAAGTATTGACATTGACAGCAAAATCTCATCCAATTTAAACAATTTTATGATTTTTGAGTTGTGAAAAGTTTAAGGATCTATGCATGAATGTATTATCAAATAACAGCTTATTGTGATAATACCCAAAATGAACTTAGCAAGTCTTTATATGAACATTTTTGATTATTGGTTTAATCTAGAGTTCATGTATAGGCCTACAATTAGATGGCAAAGCAGGTTGTTAAAATGATTGACTTGCAAGGAAATTGTGCTTAGGAATAGAAACCACACTTAAGTGTAGCAATCACAGTAGAATGGAAAATGTGTGAACCTTACCTTAGATCCTCTGGAGTGATTGGTGGTGGTTAGGACATTGATGAAGCCTTTCCACTTGTTCTGAAGTAATGCTACTTCAGGATGCATGGTGATTTTATGAAGGTGATGCTTTCCCATTCAGGTACTAATAAGGTTTTAGCTGTGCTTAGCTCTTTATCAGTTTGCTGCCAGCTGACATCTAAAATGGAAGTTTAGATGATTTTAATTGTCTACAATCCAGTAATGTTTTTTTGCCTTATAAGGAAGGGGTATCAAGAAAAACACATTTTTCCAATGGACAAGTTTGCAATAATTGTAATGCATGAGAAAAATCATTCTAAAAAAAGTAGAGTAGGGTAGTAACAACTATTTGGAAGAACCAAACAGAAGATGCAGGAAACTTAGAAAAATAAAAAAATAGAGACAAAAGATTAGAGGAAAAAAGAAGAACACAAAAAAGATTTGGAAAAAAAACAGAACAAAAATTTTGCTACAAATCAGTTAAAAATTTTGTTAAAGATCAGTTGGACACTTAGAAAAAAGCAAAGTTATAAGAAATAAAACAGAGAGAAAAAATGGATCCAAGGGATATGCTGTATTTCAAGGGATATTTCATTGAAACGTATTTCCTATTTTTGTCTAATGTATTTCAGCTCAGCATTACAAATGAGTTTTGATCAATCATTTATTTTTAAAATTCTCAGCAAATTTCTGAGAAAATACTCATAATGAAAATGGCTTTGGTATATTCATAACAATTATGAATGTTTCAGCCCTATAGATTTTTAAGGTACTTACACATTCAGAAGCTGACCCAATGTTTTTAATAAGGAATATGAGAAAACTTGTCATGTCAAGTAAGCTGTTTATCTGCTTTAAAATTCTCGGGTGTTCTGTGATTTGAAACATCTTGTTATAATTATGAGAAAATTACACCAATAGAAAACGGCTTGATTATAGGCAATTCCTTTATTCCTTGAATCCCTTTATTATAAATATTCACTTATTTTGTTTGAGAACTGTTATTTACTCTTTATTTTTAATTTTTTTGCTCTCTGTTATGTTGAAAACTTAGTCTTTTTGTCTTCAGGTCAGCTTGTATTCTTGTTTTCTTTTCTATATATTTTTTTTCTCCTGTTTTGTTGAGAACTTAACAGGTATTTTAGTCAATAATGTGTATGTACATGCAGTGGTGTCCTGGCTATATCCCTTACCAGCAGCATTTATATTTTCTATTTAATTGAATAATGCCACAAAAATTGTTGAAAAAAAGTCTAATGATAGATTCCCTAGCCTAGTAAACCTTTATTCTCTCTTCAGTATCTGGTACTAGGAAATATTTTGTATTCAGTTCTTCACTACAGTGCGTTCTATTCCGGTTCTAATTAAAAATTGTGGTTATGGAAAGTAAAAAAAATGAAAGTATGGAATGGAAAGGAAACATTGGATAGGGTTGCTAATGTCTAAGGTGTCAGTTGTTGCCCTGTTGGGAGTTGCAAGAAAAGATGAAAATTATAAGAATGATGTCCCTCTCAAATTTTCGAAATTGACTTATAAGACAAAACAAAACATGCAAAAAAAGTAATAATGCAAAGACAAATGAGGCCTTTTACATTTGATTTTTCCAATTAAGGGATAAAGGGTGTCATTCTTGGGACATAAAAGTTGTTGTATCTTGAAAAAGAATTCAAATTAGGTGATGCAGATTTTACAGCTAGTGTATGCTGGCTGGGCAGATGGAAAAGACAATGTGGAATCTATCAGTTGAACATTTGTTGCAATCACCGTCATCAAACTTCGAAGAAATCCAGCAAATAGAAATAAATTAAAACATTTATTGAAAGCTGAAAGCTTAACAAGGAATCGATTATTTATTTGTGACATAACTGATCTTAATCCAGTGGCAGATCCAGACGGGGGGCGCGCGCCCCCTAACGTAGTGGTGGATTTGGGGTTGGAGTTGGGTGCTTGTTCTGGTTGGGGTTGGGATGATGTAATACTAATTGGCTATTTCTTGTAATTGGTTTTTAATAGTTGAGTTTTAATTGTTAAGGCTGTTTCATTTTGCAACCAAGTTTGAAACAAAGTTTCGGTTACTTTGTGTGGTTTCTGTTAGATTTTACTGATGATGCATACCATCTAAAAGTATTTAATTAAATTTGTATTTATCAATGGAACTGTCCATCAAAAATCTTCATTTCGTAATAAGAAGGAGGGGAAACTTAAAATCCTAACTTTTTTAGGCTGTCAAAATGATATGTCAGGATTGTGCTGTCACAACAGGGCTGAAAAACTTTTGAATTTCGCTTTACTGTAAAAGATTTGTTGTTAAGTATTACTATTGCACAGAGGTGAAGAAATTGATATCATTACTCTTTTTGGCTGTCTTAAAATTTGGACTTGTGGTTTTTACAACATTGTTATTTCTGGGGATTTGTATAATAGAAAGTAAACGCATGATAAGTGCAAAAATATTATTAATTTACGTTTTGGATTTCGGTTAGCAAACGGTGGCCACTTTAATGCCTATTTTCATGTAATTAAAGCTCTGCATTATATGACAGATTATCTCCTCTGTTCATCCTAAAAAAATTAAATCAAGGCATGACTCTTTAGAAATATCTGAACTTTAATAAAGGTTCGCAAAGTATACACTTAAAACTAAATATATGAGTCGAAATACTCCTTCAAAGTTAGGAGAAATCATTTGAGAAAAATAGATTTTTAAAAAATTGTTTATTAAAGGAGGGCAAATAATTATGTGTTCATTTTTTTATCTAGCCGGCATAGTTCGGTCTCTGTATTCTCATTTTGGATAAGTGGAATGACATCGATTTTTATTTTTCAAACATTATTGGAAATCTATAAAAACTTTATTGGAAATCTACAAATAAATAGAAATATTGAACCAATTAAGATTTAAAATTCTAAAAAAAAAATCCTATATAGACACTGAGCAGCGGCATGTTTGCAAGATCATCCCTGCCCTTATAGAAGATTTCTTGGCCATTACCACTTCTATCTCAGACGGGGGTTGATGGGAGGGGTAGGACTTTTAAGAGAAAGAATAAGAGGGTTCGGGTAAAAGGGGAGTTAAGAGGAGAATGGCTTATTCCTGGAAATGGTGAATTCATGTATAAAGGATTAAAGGCATTTCTAGGTCTGTGTGGAGACTAGAAGTTTCAGATTAGTTGCATAAAAAGAAGCGTTGGTGATTTGATGAAGAATAGGATTTTAAGTGATTGTATACGATAAGTATTTTATGGTTATGTTTATTCACAGAGCCTGAACCAAGACCACAATGAATAGAGTCTTGGGAAATATTAATGCCAAAAGTAAGAATTAATAATTTTCAAAACTTGCTCATAATTTACAGTTTTATCTTCAGCTTAGTATTGGATAAGGACTAATGATGTAGCCTAACTAAAAATAGTCTAGTTAATTAGAAGACAATGTATTATTTACAAATTCATGTGTAATGATGAAAGTGCACGACCAATAAATGAAAAAAGAAGAATAATCAAAAGGTAATAAATAAAAGAAGAAGGCAAATAAAAAGAAGTGCTCATAATTGAATGCGAAGCAGCCTGCTGCTGAAGTAATGCAATATCGGTCCCAGCCAGGAATATGTCGGTGCCTTTCAAAGTGTTTACTATATTAAAAAAAAAGATTTACAGTAGCTATTAGGTTCTAAGCACTTGCGGCGCCTTAGGCTATTTTTCTCTCGTGCCTTTTAAGGTTAACCAGCAAAGACCTGGTTACAATATTCAACTGTATTTGAAAACATTGGATAATAGGAATCTTAAATCCTTTTACATTTGTAAGGTACAAGAGAATACAAATTTGATCTCTTAAGTTTTGTAACAGGGTTTGGAGTCTGAAAATGTTTAAGATTGTGTTTGACCCGAAAATTTCGCAAAAACAGAGAGGCAAAGACGCTTTGGCCTAGAAGCGTCAAAGCTTTAAATCCGACCCTGTCTGTATGACAGGTTATTACACATATCTAAGTACTTTTAAATTCGTCGTGATTGCATGAAAGTGGAATTTTCTGCAAAAGACTGGTTAAAATTGAGAGGGAATAGTCAATCTCAACTGTTTCAGTTAAAGATAGGAACTAGGTCATTATTAGTAATAAGGAAAGAGTTAAAGAGAGGTAGGCAGAATATTTTGAAAATGTGCAATCGAAAATTTTGAAAATAGAAAAGAATGAAAAATTTTTATTCTTCAGAAGTCAAGGAAGCTTTATTTTGTGAAGAAAAATGAAGATAAGATAAGATCTATTGCTGAAAAACGGATATCACAAGCCCAAAAGGGTAGAATTCGCACTTTAGCGTCAAATAAAGTGAAAAAAGAACAACAAAAACAAACAAACAACAAAAGACAATTATAAAAGGGTCAATGTCAAATACGTAAAAATGTTAAAAACAAATTAAACTTATAAAATTTGAAGGCCAATGTCAAGTCAGCAAAAATGCAAAAAAAAACGAAAACTCGTAAAATTAACAAGGGGATAACAAAAAACTAAAACAAAAACATAAGTTAGTTAGTTACTAAAAAACATAAATAAAT
The DNA here is from genome assembly GCF_049724085.1 of Artemia sp. Qi Xiang Cuo. Taxonomy (NCBI): domain Eukaryota; kingdom Metazoa; phylum Arthropoda; class Branchiopoda; order Anostraca; family Artemiidae; genus Artemia; species Artemia sp. Qi Xiang Cuo. Next base: position 7,479,884 of record NC_142797.1, on the reverse strand, counting down.
TAGAGACAGTACTAAAAGGATTAAAACTAATAAGGGCCCCGGGTGTTGATAGTGTGTTAAATGAGACTTTTTACTATGGTGGCTGTGAAGTTAGAGGTAAAATTACTAAGATTATGAATATGGTTTAACAAAAGGGGAAGTACCTAACGATTTTAGGAAAACTTTAATTATACCCCCCTACAAGAAATGTGATTAAAGTGAGAGTGGTAATTATAGAGACATATTGGTTTTTATAGGAAGCAAATTACTTAATATGATGATATTTTTTGGACTTAGAGATGCCGTAGCTAAAGTTTCAAGATCAGACCAATGTGGTTTTAGAAAGAGGAGAAGGTACATCGACATAATTTTCACTGTGAGATTAATAACAGAGAATTTTTTGAGCCATCAAACCCTTTCAGTCCTCTATGTCATAGATTATGAGTAGGCAGTTCTTCTAGCCAATAGAAGAGATAGCCAAAGTCCTATCCTTATATGGTATACAAGTGAAACACGTTAAACTGATTTGTACTGTGTACGAAACTACTGTTCCTATGGTTAAGGTAGGACATGAGGTTAGTAGCTGGTGTCGTGTTGAATCAGGAGTTAGGCAGGGTTGCGGTTCTATTCATACTTACATGGATAAAATTTTATGAACTTTGTCCTAAGAACACAACAAAGGCTATAGGAGAGCATGGAATCAAATGGGGAATTAAAACTCTCCTAGAATTATATTACGTTGAAGATATAAGGTTCCTAGCTGAAAATGTTAGCAAAATAAATGGATCTTTTGAGGTTTTGAGAGTTCAGAATGCAAGAATAGGTGTGAAATTTAATGTTAAGAGAAATAAGTCTCTAAGACTGGGAATAAGTGAAGTTGAAAAGGTAATGTTGGCTAACAAGAAGATTGACCAAGTGGACAGCTTCACTTACCTAGGTTGTACTGTTAATAAAGACGGTAGACTCAGAGAAGATATTAAAAGTAGAACAGCCAAGGCCTAGTGTGTTTTTTTCTACCTAGTGTATCTGCGAACCAAGATTAGAATATTGGATGCTACAGTAATAACAGAGGTCAAGCTTTGAAGCGTAGACGCTACGCGAGACGTTGGAGGATTTCATACCTATTTTCCAGAAAATTTAAGTAAAAACTTTTTTGGGTACCCGTCTAACTGACCACATTTCATAGAGTGAGCTCTACGAAAAATGTGATTGTTTCCTGCTTTCTGGTGCTATAATGTGAGAAAGGTTGAGAAGGCTAGGACACAATCTGTGGATGAAGGACAACATGTTGCCAAATATCGTTCTTGTTGGCCAACCATCTAGGGCCAAATGAGGAGAAGGTTGCCCCCGAATGGGATTGGAGGATGTCGTAAACAAAGCTTTGAGGGAAATTGGACCCTCTTGGGTGGGTTAAAAGAGGAAGGCTTCGAGTAGATTGGGATGGAGGAGAAGCGAGTGTAGCTGTGTTGGCCTCAAGTGGCTTTGTGCAGCAGTTAGTTGTCAGTTGCGGTAGGAGTAAGTCTTTGGGCCAAGAGTTAGAGGATGGATTAGAATTGCGAATGTGGAATGTTATATGCTCACTACTTAAGTTCATTACATGTTATATGCTCACTACTTAAGCTCATTACAAGTAAATAAAAAAAAAGAACTGGAAGAAAAGGCTAAGAAAATAGTCTTGTTCACGCTATTGTTTTTAAGAAATTAATAATTCTTTAAGCTAAATAAAGAGCTAGAACGGGAATATTGAATCCCTTTGATTTATACTATTCAAGACTACCTGAATCGAAAGCAGTTTTCGTGGCCAAAAGCAGGATTGGCGTGGTGAAAGCAGGATTCCCCCTGGAAGGGAGGTAATTTTAAATAACATAAAAAAATCGTTGATGCTTGACAGTAATTTATTATATTATATTTGATTATTTTTCTTTCTCTATCTATTCATCTTTTTTAAGGTTCAGAAGAATTAAAGCCATTGTCAAATAAAAAATTGGAGTTTCGAGATAACGATGGTTTACCTTTTTCTCATGGACTTCAAAGTAACTCAGTAGGATCCAACATTGACTGTATAGGCACTTCTGGTGATGCGCAACGTGAAGCTCCTTCCCAACTTTTTGGGACATATATGCCAAAAATTTATGGTAACATTTGTCTTTCTTTTCGGGTTCCTATTTGTATTTGTTTTTTAAAGGTTTATATAGATTGAGAGAAAGATATATATATATATAAATATATATATATATATAAATATATATATATATAAATATATATATATATATATATATATATATATTAAAATAAAACAAATGTAGTTTTCATCAATAAATAAAATATAAAACTCGTAGTATTAACCTCAATATATCTAAAGCAAATGTTTGTCGGTATTAGAATGAAACAACGAAAAATATTTTCGGAATCCGACGCACTTTCCCTTCCGCTAAGTGGGCTAATAAAGAAAAGTAAAGAAACAGAATCGTAAACAGAGACGCATATCAATGTGACGTCCTTTGTATGAAAAATGGTACTCTAAAAGAGTTTTCCCAAAGTTTAGGCCTATCTAAATCTTCTTTTCACCCAGAAAATGCCTGTACGTCAGTTTTTCGAAAAATTGTGCTGTTTTCGAGGAAAAATATACACATCTACAGTTATTTCTCTTTTAATAAGATAGATATACAATAATCTAAGAATAGAATAGGATTTTTGATTTACCTGTTCAATATATAGCCATATATTCTTATTTAAATGAAACGGATAAAATGGGACTTAACCCATGATATAGGCTCCTGATAGCTATTCTCTGAGGATAGTCGATTTGACCGAAAGGTCCTGTAGATGTACCTTTGAGGATGGTCAGCTAATTTCCTTACCTATTTTTGGCTGCGTTTAATTGAGCCTTCAGTGAAGCCACAACAAATGCGGTAACCTTACTGGGATACCATGGTGGATGAAACCTAGCCTACTACGCGGTCAATTTTTCTTCTTTACACGGTTGCTAATTTTCAAATTGCCTCTGTTTCTTGCAACTTGCTAAAGCTTGCCTTGTAAAGGGTTTATAAATTCATTACCTTTAGTTGACTATACATCTTTTCCTCCTATTTTCCTTTCCAAGGATTTTTTCCTATTTTCTTTCTATTTTTCTTGCCCGATAATCTAAACTGCCAATTTTAGCTGATTCTTGTGTTTTGTTTTGTTTTATTTTGTTTTTACAAGAATGGTTAAACTGTATATTATGTATGTTGTGTAAACTATATGCAAGTTTTTATATTAGATCAGTTTCGATTGTGTCATATGTGCGCTGATATGTCATATGTGTGGGGATATATGTCATATGTGCGGGGATGTCATATGTTAGGGCTTGAGGATATTAGGGACTAAGTAAGTGAATTAGTTGAAAGGATTTTTACAGGATTAAGAAATACAGGCGTGCCAGGCCCAGCGCTTGCTTTCGAATTCACTGGGTGGTTATTGTCAGTTAAAGGATATTTGGGGTGAAGTTTTATTTTTTAAGGTGGGTTTGAATAAAAAGGAAATGAAGTTATTTGTTGAAATGAGAGCTGACAGTTTTCCATCGGGCCAAAGAAGAAAGTTAATCGGGAGGGAAAGCTCAAAGACTGGTTCATATACTTATCTTATGTGTTGAGGTTTGAATGAAAGTCTATGTAGTGTATGTACTGTAGAATTGAAGTGTTAGTATGGATGATTTTGAGTGGTTGGTGAGAGTATGGAGTGGTTGGCGAGAGTATGGAGTGGTTGGCGGATGAATGTTTTATGGGTGTCAGAAGTTTGGCACGATTTCTTTGTCTCGCCATGGATCATGGAGGTTTCTGTAGGATTATGTTAGGATCTTTTAATTTCCGTGTCATTGTTCTTTGTTTTATGTTTTTTGCCATGGCCTATGGGCTGTAATCGCAGATAAATTCTATTTTATACAATCACTGTGTATTCTTAAGGCTTGGAAAACAAAAAAGTGTTGTAAACTGAATACGCTGTAGATCAAGATACTAAAGATTCGTTGTTTTCGTACGGATGTCCTGATCGCATGTCGAGTATCAAAACTGAATTTGACGTTTATTGTTATTTATGTCATTTATTGACGTTTATTGTCATTTATGAATATGACGTTTATTGTCATATTGACGTTTATTGTTTAGTATGAATTTGGTGATGAAATGTAAAACTGAATTTCATCGCCCCGAGGCTTTATCGAAGTCATTTGTGACGCCTGCACTAATAGTTGACGGTAAGGATATACAATTTTTAGTTAATTTCTCTTCCATTTTCTTTTGTCGGGCAAAACTAGATAATAATAATAATAATAATTTATTATAAGCCAAAAAAAAACAGGCCATACAGTACAGTATTCTTAAATACACTCCACAAGAAAAATAATATAATTATCAAGGTTCGCTCATTGATGTCAGCGCTTCATTTACATATTTACATAACTGCCTGATTGTCCTTTTTACAGTCGTTTTAAGGATCCCCGGGAACTCCAAGTTACCACCCTCAAAATACTTTACCCTTAATAGAGAAAGTTGCTGGCACTCGGCGAGAATATGGACCACATTCTCAATACCTAGGTTACATCTGGGGTAAGAGTAATCTGCATATGCATCTGGGGCCACCCTTTTTCTTTCAAATACTATTTTTCTATTTTTTTGTGGCAGGCAATTCTTTCAGATCCGAAACCAAGTCCTCAATGTCTCCCCCGGTAATCCTAGTTTAAAATAATATTCAAATCCAAATATCTCTTTTACTTGGGAATAAACTTCAATGTTTCAGATGTTTTAACTGCCTGGGTTTGGATATTTAACAGAAATTGGATATTTAACAGAAACAAATACAGATTACAATAAGGACTGTAAGCCTGGTTTTCATAAATCGTCATTTCTAATAAGATATTTTTTTTTATTTTAGTTGAAAATGGTGGATTAGTCAAAATGTAGCTTCTTTAGCGTTTGTATAGTGCAAGAAGAGGATATTTCGGTTTCTCAGGCCTTACTATGGGAAGACCATGTTAAAACATTGTTCTATTAAGTATTTAGGAGGAAATTATGAACAAATGTATCACTGATGATAATAACGCAAGTTTTGGAGCCTCAAAATGCTTAATAAATTGCTTCACTTTTATTGAATGATAATAAGTCTTCGTGAGGATTTATAGATACTTCTTCAATAATTATTAATTATTAATATATAATTATTAAACAATAGAAGTAATTCATACTTCTACCAAATCTTACGTCTCAGTGTAGTTGTGTCGCTAAAGATCTATTAGCATTGTGTTTACTTTCAATGAGATTCAGATAATGCTAACACTCAATGCTGAACCCGTCGGTAAATTTAAATTTAAATTACCTGAATTTTGAAATTCAAATTCTTATTAAAATGTCTGGTTTTGTTTCTAAATGACCTAGCATTGATAATGATATTCTACTTGGCTAATCTTTATCAATTTCCAAATGACTTTAACTTGTGTTCCGCCTCAGTTAGTCTCTGGGTATTGCCTAAATTTAATTATGAATGTGTCTACATTTAGATAATTTTCAAAGTTAGCATTGGCTATAAAGGCCTCATTTTAATTATGCCTTAATCAGCAATGAATCCTAATTTTATGTGTTATTTTATTCGAAATTTCCTTGATAATTGTAAACTTAGCTTGATTATGCCAACATAAATTGAGGGGGTTCGTAAGTGAAAAGAATGAGGAACGGTGATTAAGAGTAAAGAATACCACGTTGTCAGACAATTTATAGTGCCATCTCTGCATTGTAATGACTGACATATTATTTGTAGAAATAATTATCCATAATAACTTCTTGATTTGTTGTAGGACTCGTCTATTTTGCAACTTAAAAAGGGGAATAAAGTGAGAGATTTATATTTTAGTGAACCCTCTTCCAAATCTCCTACAACTCCAAATCTCCAAACTGCCTCGACTCAATCACCCCTTAAAAAAGATCTGTTTGGAGACAAATAAAATATAATAAATAAAACAATATAATAAATAATATATAATAAGTAAAACAATATTATAAATAAAATATAATCAATAAAACAAAACGTTATAGTAATATAAATAAATAAAATAGTAAAATATAAATAAAATAAAACGTTATAGTTTCTTCTGTACAGTTCGTGCATAAAAGCTACTATTATCGGGTGTTTGTGAATGAGTGACGTCTTTAATTTTGGTAATATACGGTGCCGGAATATTAAAAGCCAGAATATAATTTGTACTTTGCTGAAAAAAATTCAAATGGATTTACTGAAAAAATGTGCATTGTTTGTTTAATATACATATGCTGATAATTATTCCTTAAAATATTAATTAATTTTTGATTTCTTAAAGTTATAAAAGTGAAAACATTTAAAAGAATTTTAAACAGTAAAGTTTAAATTCAAATGAATTGAAAAAAATTCAAATGAATGAATGTCTGAAAAAATGTGCATTGTCAGTTTAGTATACATATGCTGATAATTATTCCTTAAAATATTAATTAATTTTTTATTTCTTAAAGTTGGAAAAGTGAAAACATTTAAAAGAATTTTAAACAGTAAAGTTTAAATTCAAATGAATTGAAAAAAAATCAAATGGATTTACTGAAAAAATATGCATTGTCAGTTTATACATATGCTGATAATTATTCCTTAAAATATTAATTAATTTTTTATTTCTTAAAGTTATAAAAGTGAAAACATTTAAAAGAATTTTAAACAGTAAAGTTTAAATTCAAATGAATTGAAAAACATTCAAATGGATTTACTGAAAAAATGTGCATTGTCAGTTTAATATACATATGCTGCTATTTATTCCTTAAAATATTAATTAATTTTTGATTTCTTAAAGTTGTAAAAGTGAAAACATTTAAAAGAATTTTAAACAGTAAAGTTTAAATTCAAATGAATTGAAAAAAAATCAAATGAATTTACTGAAAAAAATCTGCATTGTCAGTTTAATATACATATGCTGATATTTATTCCTTAAAATATTAATTAATTTTTTATTTATTAAATTTATAAAATTGAAAACATTTAAAAGAATTTTTTCACTTAATCAAAAATTATATTCTAGCTCTTAGAAAGGATAGGATTTAGAACTCTACACCGATTAATTTCTGCTTGCTTTGAGTTAGACTTATTTTAATTTCTGCTCGTCTTGGGTTTCATTTATTTATTGATACGAATTTTTAGTTGTTGTATCCTTGGTAAATTATTTGATTCTATTTTTGTACATTTTTGGTTTAATGGAGTTCTTTAGTTTTTTTTTGAAAAACTTATTTTGTGCAAAAAGTTTCTTTGACTAATTTCTAAACAATGCCATATAGTTAGGCGACATGCTAAATGATTTGACCAATGCAAATAGCCACAAAGAATGCATGACGCCAAGAGATGGATTTTTTTGACAATACAAAGCTTAAATCACTCGCTATAGTGGCCAGTAGTGCAAAGGCTAAAAATTATGCAGAAAATACTAAATATCATTCTTTTGGTAGATGGTGAACAGCTTTTTATTTTATCAATATTAAGGCTTAAAATCTTTGCAAAAAATTTCAGAATTATCAGTGGAACATAAAACTGAAATGTAAAACTCAAAACTAGAAAAAAATTTACCAAAATTTTGGATATTTAGTACTTTTTTATTGGCTCTTGCTTTTGAAAATGAAATTCTTCTAATCTCAGCAAGATTTTAAGCCATATTATTTTTATCATTAGAAGGGGTGGACCCACCATCAGTGGGTTGAGACTCAGGCCGTCAAGGCCCATTGCCGCTACGTTCGTCGCCTTACGAAGAGGAGCTGTTCTAAAAACAGTTGTTTTGGTGAGAGCAAGGTTAAGAGTAGCGATAGTAGAAGTAGCCGGGGTAGTGAGTAGTAATGGTAGTTGAAGGAGCAGTCAGGGTGGTTTTTATAACCTTACTATTTTTTGTATCAATATTTTTACATCATTTTAATTTCAACAGATTTATTAGAACTTTAACCCTCACCAGATTTTAGATTAAATTACGACCATTTCTACTACCTACCTATGACGTATAATTGTTGAGGTTCTGACTCCAAATCAAACCACTAAATATAACTCGACAATGACTGGAAAGGCGAAGAGCTTCTGTGGCGCTTCTGTGGCGGTTTCAAAACTTGAGCTGCCACTAGAGTACTTTTATCAAAAGCGTGCATGGATATGCACTCATCAAGTTTTGCCACCAACTGAGAGATTTTTAAGCGATGATAATCTACCCAGAAAGGTATTTTGTACTCCTAGATAAAACCCCACCTTATCTTGATTAAGATAAACTTAGCGATAGGGATGTAAGGGCTATATATCTACCTGCCAAATGAAACTTTCATTTGTCAACCAATGAACCAAAGTATTTTAGAAGCATTTAAGACACATTATCAAAGAATATCTCTGTGCGACCTCATAGAAGAAATGGAAGATTGCCAAGACTAGATTCAGAAATTGAAAATCACACATCTGAAAGATATGGCCTATTGGTTTGCAAGCGCCTGGGGCAATATCGGGGCAAAAAATTTACGAGGGAATGAAACAAGCTGTTGCGTGAAGACGGAGAGACCACTCGAGGTGTAGTGGATGAAGCCCAGGAAAATGTTTTGTCCTTAGCGCAGCATGGATGTGAGAATGCATATTTGGTTGAAGCAGGAAAGTGACTTTCAGGAGATGATCAGCACAAAATTATAGATGACGAGATTGTCATAACCGCAATGACGCTGACGATGTTGAAGAACTTGACACTGTTTAGCCCTGGAAAGTGGCTCAGTAAGAAAGGCTTAAGATTTTAAAGTAATGAAGATTTTGAAGTCTATACATAAGCTAAGTAGCAAGAAGAAGTCTGGTTTGTCGGGGATATCATGCTCCAGAGATTAAATTGTCCTTAATTTATTAAGTCTCTTTGACTTCTTCATTAGTTTAACCCTAAATATCATCTACCCATTGAACATATCTGTTTGTCTGCCGATTCGTTTATGCTGATTACCCAAGGACTCAAGTGTGTAACCCGAGCGGAAAATGAGGTTTAAGCTTAAATTTAAAATGTGAAAAGCTTGTAACAATGAGTAAGCCAACAATTTTGTCAGCTAGAGAATTTCTTATTATTTTTGTTTTTGTTTTAATTTTAGGTGAGAATGGAATGGAGGATTCTGATGATGACGATGTTGAAAATTTTTCCGATTTGGACTCTCTACACTATTTGCAAGCAGAGATGATTGAAGGAGATGTTGAATCTGTTAAAATTGAAGGTATTGAAATAATTTGCCAGTACAGAAAGGGGGAGGAAGAAGAACTGTGACTATGCCATGTCTTATTGTGTTTATAACTCTTAGAAAAGGTCACCACAACAGGGTTGGGGGGGGACTCATCAGTACTTGGTCTGCTAAAATTAAGAAAGCGTATTCATTCTCTGGCTGATAGATATTCACAATAAAACAGTAGAAACACTAATGCTAAAGAAGAAAAGAAAAGAAATATTAAAGAAGAGTTTCTTAATTAGAATAAAACTTAACAAAATAAGTGCATATATATGATACATGGAAAACACAGTACAACTAAATCTTCTAGCCTGCCCATAAACTTTCCTTTAAATCTATGTATTCAAAATTTAAAAAAAGTTTCCGAAGAAAAAAAATATATTAAAGCCCTGGCAAAAGGTAAAACAAACAGAAATAAAGGCACATATTGATCAAACTTGAAATGAAACGAAATTACATGAATGAATAAGTTAAACCTAATATGAACTGAAATTAAAATGAATAATGGGTTCAAACTTGAAACAAAAAGAAATTACCACAAATAAACATTGGGATTCTGCCCTCCCTAAACCCTCTAAAGGCTTATTTGAGCTTTACTGGAAACGGTTTCTATTTCATATTTGTCATAACGCCAGCATATATATATATATATATATATATATATATATATATATATATATATATATATATATATATATATATATATATATATATATATATATATATATATATATATATATATATATATATATATATATATATATATATATATATATATATATATATATATATATATATATTCGTAAGTTTATTAATCCACATTCACAGACAAATAAATAAATTAAACAACACTTTCACGCTGGAGAAAACCTTTGAAGGTTTGCGATCGCGCGAAAGTCCACGTAACTACATACTTAGGTTTATTTTTATAAATAAACCAAAAATAGGTAAACTATGACCTATATATATGAAAAAAATATATAGATACATAAATAAATAACTGAATTAAAAATAATAATAACAGATAAATAAAATATAAAAGAAAATAATAATAACAAATCCATTCACCATCACTCTTAATACTCAACTCCCCTCCCCACCCTGCCCTTCCAACCTTACCTTAGCCTCTACCCACCCTTAGCTTCCCAGCCCACCCTTACCTCTCCAGCTCCTCTTCCTCCCCTACCCAACCTACCACCCTTAATAAAATCTAACAAATTTCCCCCAAAAATAATCTTTTAAATTCTTTTTAAGTTTAGGTACGTGTTCTGCCGCTCTAATGCTCAATGGTAGCTCATTCCATACTGATGGACCCAGGTGTTACATTGAAAATGAAGACCTAGTACCACGACATAAGTCAACAACTATATTATCACTTTGCCTAGTTCCATAATTATGCAGGTCACAATTAATTTGGTAAAAATTCTTAAAAACATCAGGGGTTAAACCATTTTTACGCTGAAACACAAATACTGCAGCTTGATAATCTTTTATCTGACCTACGTTAAGGAGCTTCAGGGACCTAAAACAAGCACATGTGTCATGTACATCCTGGACATGCCTACGGATTGTTCTAACAGCTTAATTTTGTAGAATTTGCACTCTTCTATAGTTCAATTCAATTCAATTTATTCGAATAAAAACATAACACAAACATAAATAACAATAAAGATCCTAGAAGAGAACTTGTTAAGGACCAAAAAAAGATAAAATTAAAGTAACACTGGAAAAAAGATAGAAGAATAAAACATGGGTAATTAAAGCAAATTGGCTAAAAATGGAAAGGTTAAATTATATTATCAAGTTTTGTTACATTTTTGTACAGCTTGCAGAAACTTGTGGCTAAGTCAACACTGGAGGGTATTTTTTTTCATTGAATAATTGACTTGTAAGTGTGAGATTACTGGGTAGCATTAGAAGTGCATTTAGGAATTATAAAGGCTCTATTGGATGAACGGAGAAAGTGGGCTTCCGAATTATTAAATTATAATAGGTTAGTAGTTGAGGAGGAAGAATATTGTGGAAAGCAGAGTAAGCAAGCGATAAGTTTAGTTTTTGTATGATTTGATCAAGTGGATCTATGCCAAAATCTGAATAAGAATCACGGGTTGGATATAGATGGGGAAGCCGAAAAACTGCTTTAATGGCACGGTTTCGGGCAAATTTGAGTTTTTTAGTGAAGGACCGGTTTTTATTTCCCCAAAATGATCCGCAATAAGAAAAGTAAGGGAAAATAAAGGAATAATAGAGGGTAACTAGGATGTCAGGAGGAAGAAAATAATTCACACGGTTAATCATAGCTACGTCTCTCAAAATTATTGCTGTGATGTAAGAAATATGATTAGAGAATGACAAGCATGAGTCAATAAATACACCAAGAAACTTGGCAGCCTCCACTTGCAGGAGGATGTCGGAGGAGTACTTGAGACCAAGAGCAGGTTGAATTACGTCTTTGTTGTAGGGGATTCTGAATTAATATTAATGGTTATGTTATTCGTAAGGCACCACGCCTGGACTCTGTTCAAAAGGACTTGGGCAGAGGTTATTGCCGATGGTAAATTGGTGCCAGTGATGAAGAAGTTGCTGTCATCAGCAAATAGTACAGGATACACCGAAGGGCCCAGGTCCACAAAAAGGTCATTGATATATAGGAGAAATAAAATAGGGCCTATAACGGAGCCTTGCGGGACACCCCTCCAAACAGGTAAGGGCTGAGAGGATACTCCACCTAATGAAGGATAAAAAGGCGTCTTAGCAGATCTGTTCAGCGTGGTTTGTTTTTGTGTTTGTGTCAGCTTTAGGAGTGAATTGATTCTCGTTGAAAGACTCCAAAATAAACATAAATAAAATCCACATTATTTGGGCCAGCACCTGGACTGTGAAAAAATTACAGTAATGTCATACATGAATATTTAAGTCATGTTGTCTTTTTGTGTTGTCCTTTGGACTTTTGCTTCTATTCCTAATTCTGGTGTGTGGACGATCCCAACCGATACTTTTCTCTTTCGTCACACGCTTTGATTATCTTGGATGTTTTTCTTCGTTACGTTTCTTGTTATACCGTGCTTAGCCAGTGTGATCTCGGAATGTATCACACTGGCTATCACACTTCGCAGTGTGATAGCCAGTGTGATCAATTTATTGGGAGGCAACTGCCCCCGCCCTTGCCACCTCCAAACGACGCCACTGTTATTGATACCCACTGCGAAGGGGTTTTCGAAAATATCCATCTTACGTGAGATCTTTGTGAAATCAGAAACCCGGTTTTCAAACTCAGTTTCAACTTGTATTAATGCACTTTTCATTTTAGTATTTTGCCAAACAAAATTTATATCAGCTTCTTCTACTGCTTTCTTGCAATTTGGAAAATGGTCGGTGTGAATATATCCTTGAGCTGATGAATATATTTCAAAAATAGATCTTAGCTGATCCAACTGGATGGTGAGACTCCACCTGCTGAGTTTGCTGGCGCATTAGTTAGCATTTGAGGCTGAAAATATTTCCTTGGAAGTATAAATTAAGGTGGTAAATACTGACTGCTTGCGAAACAGTCCCGACCATGGCAAAAAAGACACTTCTCTCTGAAGATGTTGCCTTGCACAATGTCATCTGACCCCTCTCCCTAGGAGGAACGTGAACTGTGGTCACAGAATTTTCGGTACAGTTGTATTTGTCACTTGAAGTAAAAGGAAGCTTTTCTAGAAATGACTTCGGGTATGAGAAGAACTGTTCAATGTTCACCCTGTTCAAGCTCTTGCATGACCCAAGCTTGTGGGTTCAGGCTTGTATAGTAACAGTTATGAATTTTGAACTCAAAAACCAACAAGCCAGTCTATCCCTGCCTCTTTGGCATGGCTTCAGTTCTGAGGGATTGTCTTGTTGTTTGCTATAGCAAAGTAGTTGATGCATTCAAAGTCATATGCACTTGCAATTGTAGTTACACTTAGTTGAAGTCACAGTCGCAATCAGTCACATTCACAAGTATTTGCATTTCCAAGTAGTTACAATTTCAAACAGTTAAAAGCGGTCACAGTTTGAAAGATAATAGCAGTAGCACTAATTGCATAAGTAATAATTTTAGCAGCCCTCAAAAGTTCAATTTATTGCTTTCAGCTGTTTTTCAGATGTTGTTCATATGCCCTTTTGACAACCTGCATGCATAGAGTACATATTGATTTTGTTCAATATACACTGTGATAATCCTTGATAGTTTCACCTTAATGTCCTTAGCCATCCCAGATATATTGCAGATAGACCACTTCAACATCCATATTTAGTTAGAAATCTCCCTCAACAGGTCCCTAAATTTCAACTTAATACCTTTATCCGTTCCTAAGATGCCGTAATACGCCCTTTTGACAAACTTGGATGGGCATAGTCTTTTTATTCAGTTCAACATCGTCAATAATATGCTCTGAAAGTTCCAACGTACCCCCACCCGCTTTTTCCTGGAATATTGCACATACACCCTTTTGAGAATCTGGATATGTATTGTCCCTTTTGATTTAGTTTTACTACCCCTCTAGTTTCCCTGAATGTTGAAACTTAATACCTATTCTAATCCTGAGATATTGTATCTATGTTCCTTTGACAACGTGGATGTGTTTAAACCCTTCAGAAAAACTCGATTTTGGTGTCATCTGGTACATGCTGGGAAATGTCCCAGTGTTTGCCATATTTTCCTGTCCCACTATATACCAGATGACACCCATCTGCAAAATCAAGGGTTATTTTTTTCTTCTTAATGTTTCTCCACAAGATGGTCCCATACCGTAACCAGATAATTTGGCTTTCATTTGGTACCCCAAGCAATTTTACTGAACTAAAAAAGAACAAATAAAGAAAATGGTCCCATACCGTAACCAGATAATTTGGCTTTCATTTGGTACCCCAAGCAATTTTACTGAACTAAAAAAGAACAAATAAAGAAACTCTAAAGACAAATTTTTTTTGGGGTGTATTTTTACTCAAAACCAAAAATTGTAACATACCAAAATAATTGGTCTGGAAAGTTGAACATCAAACTAATTATGTTAGATGAGGCTTACGGATATTTTCGAGAATGCTATATGGCAGAATGCTAGATAGCACCCCCTTTCACTTCGTTGTGTATTGGTATGGTGAGTAATACGGTCCGGCAGGTGCGTTGCGGCGAAGATCTTACGACCCGCGAGCCATAGATTGTCGACCCATGGTTTACTTCACTGTATCAACTGATAATGCCTATTACGTAGATAATTTCGGAAACCACACTGCCTTTCCATGACGATAAATAAAAGTTCAGATAGGGATAAAATCCTTTTAATAGACAGTAATGATGATAACAGTGATAGAAATTCACAAAAATACCAGATTTTTCGGTCACATATGCAGTGACCGTCATCAGTAGTAATCAGTAGTACTACTGATGGCGGTCACTTCATATGTGACCGAAATATCTAGTATTTTTGTGAATTTCTATCACTGTTATCATCATCACTGTCTATTAAAAGGATTTTATCCCTATTTGACTTTTATTTATCATAATGCCTATTGGCTTTAAGGACTAGAGACTCTCTTAGTTTTGTTACACCTTTTCATTAGCGTTTAGTGTGGCAGTCAAGAATTGTATAGAATATTGTGAAAGGTTGTGAATACTTTATGTTAGAATTTGGGGGGGGGGGGAATCCTACTACAATACAATAGTGTTTTTAATCCAAAGTATTATAATATTTTTAATTAATAATATTGTAATTTTACAATATTGGGAAAGAAATCCTACTCCAAATAAGGAGCTGCTAACTCTTCAGCCGGGTAGCTAAATTCTACTCATTGCGCTTTATTGTGTCAAATCGCATCACACTGTTTAATTTTAATCACACTATTAATAAACAAGCTATATTTTTAAATAACAATTTTTTAGTTTTATCGAGCTAATGAGCTTCATTTATAAGAGTAAAGAGGCAATGAACAAAACAACTCCAAGAAGTCAAATGCTCGGACCTGTATAGCATTTATAAAATATATGTTATATAATCTAATTACAATATATCTGATATAAAATATGTATTATAAAATAAATTTTGTCGGGTTAAATAATATATAGGCTAGGTTAAAATATATAATAGATGTATGATACATATAATATTCATAACATAAAACATTATAATGAACTTATGAGTTTTTGAGTTTTAAATTGTTGGCATGCTTTTCAATATTTTTATGTTCGCTGACATTGTATCCAACTATTTTGTTCAGACCTATTGGGGTTGTGCGTACTGCTAGCTACCAATATTGGGGGGTGCGGCCACTGCTAGCTACCAATATTGGGGGTGTGCCCACTGATAGCCACCGATATTGGGAGTGTGGCCACTGATAGCAACTGATAGCCGCCAACATTGGTAAATGTAGGTACCGCACTCTAAAATATATCAGCGCACGACGCTATTAGGGCTCAGTGAAGGAAGGCCCGCTTAGTACAGTAAATAGAACTTGCCTAAAATCTACCTCTTCTTATAGGCTAGTCATGAGTCAGCAAAAGAAAACCGCTGCTATGATAATCCCCGTCTCTCTGGGACAATATGTTCAACCAGCAGAAAATGTATAGGATTCAAAAATTTCAGATTTCAAAGTAAAAGTATATTAAAAGTAAATAAACATAAAATTCTTATTTTATGAACATAAGATTTGTCTAAAAAACAGAAATCCTAAAAAAAAACTTTGCATCACCCATCCTTGATCTATTATTATTCTTGATGTGCTATTCGTCCATATAAACAAATGATATAGCTGTTCTTGTAAGAATGTCTTGTAGTCGCTTTACAGTGTCACCACGGACTTACGGGGGGGGGGGTGGACTTACTCGCCCTGGGCGCCCTAATTTTTTGGACTATCTGGGCAACCCTTGCTCGAATAAAAAAAAAAAACATTTGTACTCCCCCCCCAGAGATTTTTGTTTATAATTGGGCTCTTCTGCCCCCCCCCCGCCTCCCCTTGAAAAAATTCCTTTGATCTCAAAGGATAAAAAATCCTCCAGAGCCATTGCTGGCATATAACGTTTCACTTGTAACGTCATAGCGTTCAACGTAAAACGTTTCAGTTGAAGAGTGACTGGGCATCAAAACAACGTTTCAGTTGCGGGGTCTTTTTTACAGGGACAAATAGCACGCTTGTCGCCCAACCTTGCTACAGGGGAATAGGTCCCTTGGCCCTGTATATACAAACAGAGTATCAATGCATGTGCTATCACAGAGTCAATCTAAAAATAGGGTAGGGATAGTAATAGAATTAGATTTACTTTATGTAATTTTAGGACTTGATGCAGTGAAGGGAGAGGTATTAGAAGCCCCATCTACAAGCACGTTAGCCGTTCCACCTCCTCAACATAATAATACTGCGCCTTCCTTAGAGAACATGCATTTTTGTATCCTATGCACCAAGTTTTTTGCCTGTAGAAAATATCTTGTGGACCACATGCGAATCCATACCCAAGAAAAGCGGCACGTCTGTACGTTTTGTGATGCCAAATTTTTGCGTCGTCAGCATTTGAATCTTCATCTGACGATGCATACGGGTGAGAAGAATTTCAAATGTGATCGTGATCAGTGTGGTAAGGCATTTGCCCGCAAAGCCCGTTTAGATAAACATGTTAAATCACACTTACGACGGGAAAACGGGCAGCTAAATTCAAAAGAAACAGCTGAGCGCGTTTTCCACTGTGAAATTTGCGGCAAGGATTATATCACTAAATACGGGTACAATGTACATATGAGAATGCATACCGGGAAAGGTCTTTATGAATGCATTATCTGTAAACGAATGTTTAATCGTAGATATAGCTTGGATCAACATGTAAAGATCCACACTGGAGAGAGGCCATTTTCTTGTCAGATATGCCAGAAGGCCTTTGCTAGAACCGATGCTTTAAATGGGCATATGAGACGGCATATGAATATTAAGCCCTTCAATTGTACCATATGTAGCAAGGGCTACACTTTCAAAGATAAATTAAAACAGCATATGAACACACACTCAACTGATAAACCTTTTAAGTGTAAACTTTGTGGAAAGACGTTTGATAATAGCGTTCGAGCGAAAGTGCATATTGATAGTCGTTGCTGCGACAAAGCTGGGAAACCGATTTTATATCGAAATCCTCAAGAACTGGACGGCTCAAGAACTGGAGATGTCAGCAAAGATAAAAGCTCCTTGAAGTCTGAAGAAGTAGATGATACTGGCAACACTGCCAAAAACGTGGTACATAATGGGCCAGCGTGCTCCTCCAGTGAAGCTGCGGGGAAACTAGATAAGGAAAGAGAAAAATTGTATATGTGTAATGTCTGTGGGCAAGATTTTGTTTCAGCTGAATATATTGAGGCTCATTTTGTGTCTACTCACAAAGATGATAAAGTTCCAAAAGATCTCAAAGAAGATAGAAGTTCCTTGAAGGCTGAAAAAGTAGATGGCTCTGTTAATATTGCCAAAGATGAAGGTGTGTGTTTCTCCAGTGAGGATCCAGCGAAACTTCAAAAAGATGGAGAAAACTTGTATATGTTTAATATATGTGGGCAAGTGTTTGTTTCTGTCGCTTCTAATAAAAATGATAAGATTTTATAGTGACCATAGATAAAGCTTTTGACTCTTGCATGGACTTCATCCTTAATTCTGTATTGATCGGCACGACCTGAAATTTGTAGATTTTTCTTACTTAATCTTCAATGATTAATTCAGCAGCTTACTATACTTCTGAAGCATAAAATAGGCCCTTTGAAAAATCATATGCTTGCTTGTAGGTTAAAAATTCGTCGTCAAAATATGAAGTCTGTACTTTTTAACGTGTTTTCACAAATTTTACTAAGGGGTTTTCCCCTTGACTTAAGATGTATATACAGGCATGTGAATAATAATAATGAAAAAAAACTGTGTTTAATTCTGAGCTCTCCAAATCGTGCTGTTTTCCTTAAATGTATTTTGTATTGTTTTTCAAGTTCCTTCAGCTTCTCCACCCTTTTTTATTAATGGAAAAACCAAACAAAAATGGGATAGTTTTTTTCAGGGAAGTTTTTTATTTTTTTTTGTTTTCCTTTTTTTTGAAGAAAACCAAAATTCGGTTGTGTAAATCTTTAAATTTTGCATTTCAAATCCTTTACCATTCTCTCTGAAAAAAGAAAGTCCAGGCTAAAAGCTTGGGAGGTCTGGCCAGGAAAGTTCTGTGAACGGTTTAGAAAGTATGTAAACAGTGTTTTAAATAAACAAACCATTTAAATAATTGTAAACTATCATCCAAGACCACAGTTTTCCAAGGACCCTCCTCTCCTAATTTTTCTTGAAAAAAAAGAATTTTGATGTGAAAACAAAACCAATATTTAAACTTTTTTGTTGAAATTTTTGTTAAGTCACAAAAAAACTTGGTGAAAATGTTTGATGTGGTCAAATTTGTTTATTTGTATGCCTTAATATTGTCGTGTATTCCACAAACGCGTGTCTACAAAAAACAGCAATTATTACTAAAATTGTTATTGAAAATTAAATTGATTTCTAAAAAGAATATTTGATGTTCAATATCAAATATTGAATGTTTTGTCATTTCTTGAGTTTGATACAATAAAAGCCTTTACACTTTAACAGATGAACAAGAAGGAAGATAAATCTGATAAAGTAGATCTAACTATTTTAGAGAAATATCTACTCAAGGCTGTATCCAGGAGGGGGGAGTTCAGCGTTTGACCCCCCCCCCCCTCCCAACATTTTTTTCCGGCTCGTAAAAACGTAATAAAATTGCATTTATTCAAATTTCAATGCGGTTTTAATGGTCTCTTGTAAATCCCCCCCCGAAAAAATCCTAAATACACTCTTGTATCTGCTATTTTGATCTACTTGTCTATATAGAAACAGTAGATACAGTAGATGTACTGATACAATTTGCTAAGCCAATTATCTTTTATTATACCATTTATATGTAATATCTCGGCAATTTTTTAATTCGTTATGATATTTAATGATATCAGATCTGTTGTACCTTGATGTCCCGAGTAGTTACATTTTTTAACCTAGCTCTTGATTAAGTCCTATTGTATTGTGTTGTCTTTTATCTGCTTCTTTGTTTCAATCAAGATTGACCCTTGATTAGTAAGAACTCCTTAATTATCCTGGGCATGATGTTGATACTTACACAGAGGTCTTTGCATACTATGCCAGACACTGATAGCAGGATTAATCACTCCATCAGCTTGTGTTGTGTAAAATAATAAGTAAAAATAATTATCCAAATGTGTTGGGTAAATATATATATATATATATATATATATATATATATATATATATATATATATATATATATATATATATATATATATATATATATATATATATATATATATATATATATATATATATATATATATATATATATATATATATATATATATGTAAATGCTTTTTGTTTGGAGCATAAACTTTAAAAAATAGTAATTGTAGTCAATATCAAATTGCTTAATACATTTGCCATTATAAATGGGAAATTTATAGACATGTTGAGCTACTGTAACAAGTTTGCCATGTTTATTTTTTTATTCAAGCTGTACCTATTATGTGTATTTTAATGTATAATTAAGTACCAAGGACATCAAAATCTAAACATTTTTGCCCCTAGATCCATTTTTGCTACATTCATCCCTGAAAATCATTATTTTCTCTTTTAGTTGTTGTAAAATTGTGACGTTTTTAAGAGCATTATCACCTTTGTTTTACTGTTGCCATATTGAACCATGAAAAAAAAAAAGTTAAATCATCAAAATAAAAACTGTTTTTCCCCTTGAACCCACTGTTACTCTTTCCATACCTGAAATCCCTAATTTTTTAAGGTTTTTCTTTTGGTTGTTTCAAAATTATCAAATTTTTAGAGCCATGCCACATTTTACTCAGTGTTGCCAGATTCAACAATAATATAAATAAACAAAACTAATTAGCTATATTTGGCAATAGTTCTCGTCTGGAAAAATTTTAACTTTAAAAATATGTTGATTTGATTCCCATAGATAACCACACCTTCAAAGAAAAGTTACACCTTCTTAACCTGTTGGGTAATATGTGGTTTTAGCTTGTTTTCTGCTGATTTTCGACCACTTTTCTTTCTTTTAAATTTGTCATCCGTCATTACCAAAAACCACATAACTGTTTATGGACGTCTTCTTAATAAAAAAGTGAATTCGTTATTTTTTTCTAATTTTTAGATAAGTATGGTTCTGAAAGTTTCCACTCTACCAATTCAATCAACCAGATCTCATTTACAGAGTCCTTGGTACGAGTTGGTACTTTAACATAGTATTTTCATTAAGCATTGTATATAGTCTTAATGGCGGCTAATTTAAATGATAAAATCATGTATTAATGTTATGCTATATGTTGCACATTAAATTAAAAATGCAAGGTTTTATACTCTGTGTTGATTAAATACGATATGTAAGGATGTCATTTCCCAAAAACACGTGGAGAAGAAGAGTTATGTATTATAGTCTGAAGTAATCAAGTGCCCTCTAGATTGGGATTGTCAATCGGCCTTTTATAAGGACTTGTGTTTCATAGCTGAAGTATTTCAAACTGTCTATTGTTAATCAGTAAAAACTATTCACCAATCATAAATAAGTTTACGGACTAACTGATCTTATGTAAAATGGTGGGATAACTCTTCTTAGCTAATGTGCGTCCACCTTTAGGGCTTTGCTTATTTTTCGATAAAAAGAGGGGGGGCCTGTCGATTACAGTTTCTCTCAATGAGAGGGCTGTGTTTATGTTTAGACTGTGTCATATTATATATATATATATATATATATATATATATATATATATATATATATATATATATATATATATATATATATATATAATATACAAGCCTATGGTTTCCTCCTTTATTGAATAAAATAAATAAATATATATGGACTTACTGACCTTATGTAAAATGATGGTATATCCGTACTTAGCTAATGCGCGTCCACCTTTAGGGCTTTGCTTATCTCTTAGTACAAAAGAGGGAGGACCTCTCGATTACAGTTTCTCTCAATGAGAGGGCTGTGTTTATGTTTAGAAAGTGTCATATTATAATATATATATATATATATATATATATATATATATATATATATATATATATATATATATATATATATATATATATATATATATATATACATATATATATTGACTAGTCTCGCACATTGCAATTATTCTCCAGGAATACAATTTTGCTAAATTGCTTTTTTAAAGCCCTTCTATTTTAGAGAAAAAAAATACTGTTTGTCTTTCTGCTAACAATGTTCAATCTTGCTAAAACATTTGAATATTCTACAATGGTGGGTCTACAAATTTTACATTAATTACAAAATGACTATTAAAGATTAATAATGGTGTCTAAAAAGAGTGCTTGATCGCAAAGCAATTTTTACTATATCTTGGATTTTAATAAAAAAAAAAAGATTTAAATTATAGTGCACTAACAAAATGAGAGATTGGGCAACTTTTTTCCCTCTTCTAAGTTTGGGCACCTCATCTACTACACAAAGTTTTCCTTTATGTTTAAGAAAAATCTATAGTTTTGAGCTATTGCGAGATAAGTATATGGAACATGAAAGTAGATTTTCTTTTTTCTTTTTTTTTTTTATTATTATTATTATTTTGATTTTACGATTGACTTGGCCAGCATTTTGGAGAACTATGTCAATTTTGTAATTGTTTTAAGAAGTTAAAGACTATATTCAGCTTCCAACATATTTGGTACTGTAAGTCGTATAATTTATTGTTGGAACATCGCCTCACTCAACCGCAGGTATGACCCCACTATACGTTGGCGTAGTTGCGTGACTACGGTCCATGTATCATTTCGCACACAGCAGCAGCAGAATGTACGCTGCCTGAGCAAAGTCATAGAGGGTTGGTAGGTTGGGCCCGCCACCGTATTACAAGCCCTGTTTTTTTAAAGGAGAGCCTCTCCACGCCTATGTGTCATTGACTTGGTGGTGGGGTTTCCACGAGGATAAATTATCGTCCATAAAATCCACTCGTGCGTGAGCGCTTAATGCGTGCCAAAACGTCAAGCCTTGGTCGGGTAACGGGGGTGCTAAATGGGAAACCTAAATGCCGAGAGACTGCAACGGCTTAACTCACGTATCGGCACAGTCCACCCGCCGCCGGGTGCCCAGTGGTAATGTCGGATTTCAAGACCACTATCAGGCCTGGCTGTGAGGTGCCGGGGGAAGAAAGGAATCCTCACCAACTTAGGCTCGGTTGTGAGGTGCCGGGGGAAGAAAGGAATCCTCAAATTGTGTTCAGAGCAAGTAAGCTCTACCCGGGATTGGACGCAAAAGAACTCGAGGTCCAGGACGTAGCATACACAGCTGGTTTCAGCAATCAGTCGTCTCAATACGACAGCCCTCCAACAGAAGATCATACGCCTTATAAGGAAGCTAAAATCCAATGGGAGGTGCATACTACAAGCTGCACGTACTTTAGAGGTGCATGGCGAATATTAGGTGTGGCCATACCGTCATGGAGCAGGAATGTGGACGGCTACTATTTATACCTAGTTGCAGCAAACTTTCATAGACAACGTAGCTGCAAGTGCGCTAGTTTAATTCAAGAAGCTGACCCAACCTTTGGGTTTATCCACCTTTCAGGTTGGGCAGTCACGCATGGATACCGCCCCAAAGACGCTGTTTTCATATACGTCCGGACGTCTATAGATGAACCGATGAGCTGCAGTTCGACTTACATCAACCTAAAGAGATGGGGGCTATGGGCCGTCCCAATTGAGAAACAAAGCAAGGTGAGGCTCAGGAGAAGACATGACGTAAATGCTCGAATGATTGTCCTTGACAACACACCAGTAAAGACGACGGCAGAGAGCGCCGGACCTACTCCATCACACCTATTTACCGTGGCTCGTACGCTACATCACACACAACAGAGGCCCACACCTTTGGCATGTCCCAAGAAGAGAAAGAGGGGTATGGTCAAGATAGTGGCTGCCAAAGAGGAGAGGCCGACTACCCTAAATCAGGTGAAAGACCAATACCAGCAATCTGTCTTTGGAGACTATTCAATACATGGAGAAGGGTCTGCAGCCCCTAATAGAACCAGGCAGCGGGGTGGTGCCAGGTCGAATGCCATCTCATGGATGTATTACTACCTCAAGGCCAACCCAGATTATATACGATACGATGTTAACGTGACACAGTGGGAGTTCAGTTCCCTGCTGGTTGTTAATGACCGACCCCCGTTGTTACGCAGTGATAACCCGGTGGCGGTTCTCCCGATGTTTTCTGACAATGAGGACCCATTTGTGACCGTCACCATCAGACTCCCCACAATAATAAAAACATTGGACATCGCACTCTTTAGTGACTACATGAAGGATGCAACCAATGCAGATGGCAGAATCATAGCATCAGTGCTCACAAGCAAAATTAACCTAAATTACACTCAATGCCTGGAATTAGCATCCTTATTCAAAATCAACAGAGATGTCTGCGACAATTCTGCACTCTATGCCAAAGGCTGGATTCTAGCATTCCTTAAAGCTATATTGGAGCTAAGAATAGGGGTGAATGCGGCGTATCCGATAGCTTGGAATGCCACTGGAGCCAACTTTTTCAACCGGGGCTGGGCCGATGCAAATGTAATACACAGTCTGTGTAAAGATATCCAAGAGCGCAGGTTCGTTTGCCTTGCTAGTGACTTCACCACAGAACAACTAATGTGCTTACAACATCTGTCTCGAGAAAACGCTCCTATGCAGCAAGATCCAGTAGAAGAGAGGCCCAGAATAAATCAAATAAACTGGTTCCCCGTTCCTATTGCCGTCTACTATGCGGGACAAGCCCCGGCCGTGCCTGCTATAGTGGACTTTAGTGCCGACGACATGAGGAGCACCTTGGTCCAGCTGGCCGCAACTAGAGGGGAGATATACGCCCTAGTTAACGGCTTCCTGAAGGCATGCACGCTGATACTTCAGCGGCGGTCATTGCAGGGGGCTCCAGCTGTAGTTTGTTGGTTTACAGCTACATTAGAGAGGGCAGTAATTTTCAACTGGCGGGCCCCGAGGGACTTCAACCCGATATGGAGGTGGCTGGAGGTATACCAATTCAGGAAGGCGTTACCAGGAGATGAATTGAACACAGAAGCTCGAATGAACACTAATATCTCCGTTAACACGCTGGAATATGACACGCTGGCCGGGCAAGCAATGTCTGAGCTACTGATAGTTGCAGCAGGCGTCTCACAGGCAATATCCTTATCGATAAGCTTGGCCTTCCACAACCAAAACATAGGTGGAAACGAGCTTAATGCCGTAGCAGGAGTGGCCACCGCAGGGGCAGGCGCGTTACGAAACTATTGTGCCCAACTATTCAAGGGTACAGGGGCAAGGGACCCACCGCCACTATACCAGATAGCCTTTCACGAGCTTACTATGATAACTGAGGTGGTTATCGATGCCAACGTATTAGCCCAAGACATGTGGGGGGGCAAATTCTGTGAATATAGGACCCGTCAATAACAACACACAATGGGCGGGAGTATGGGGACACCGCATACCTTACCTGATTAACCCTTTGGTGATGTCATGGATGATTAAATTATGGCCTAACCAATAAACAGGAGGTGATGTTTGGCGGCCCCGGAGCGGGCTGGTACGCAGATGTAGGCGATGAGACATACAGTATAATGTCTTCAGGAGGGCAGGCAACCAGCACACCGTGGGGCTTCATATCTTATGGAGCCCGGGTACTCAACGCCGTATCACAAAATTTGGTCAGAAATACCGCATGGCCAATACAATATCGACCGTGGGCAAGAATGGGGATAGGGTCCATGAATCTACCCTTACAAGAAGGGCCAGTAGCAGGCCTGAACGACTACAGTGCAGCCTTGAATGTGTATATCCCAGGCTTCATCAAGTCTTACGACTGGATAGAGGACCTGGTGCTAGCACCCGTAGTAACGGGAGCAACATTCGCCGCGGTGGAGTGGCAATGGGCACGACGCAACAACTCAGCCACACTCTGGAATGTTGGTATTTATTTACCATTTTTTCCAGGAGACAATTCCACCTTCGAAGGAAAGCTATCCCCTTATAAGGAACACATTTTCTTAGTGCCACATTTTCTTAGCTTTTTTTGCTGATTGTCACCTACGCTTTTTCGTCTTAAATTTGGCGTTCACAACTACTAAACACTGCGAAACTTCACATGGAAAATATTTCTTAGTTGGAATTCTAATTTTTAAGATGTGTATGTTTGTGTTAGTTTCCACTTCACCAGTTCAAACAATCAAAATTTTCACTGTTCTTGGCACTGTAAGTGAATTTGGTTTACCTTGTATGTCATTGTGGCGTTACTCAGGTCTCATTAGATTCCACAGGTTTTTAGGCTGTTTATCTATGTTGCTGTAACTAACGGTTTTAGAGATTCTCTGAAGGTATTTGGGTCTGCATATTGAGGAAAACTAAAATACCTGCAAGCTTTATTCTAATGCTTAGATGAAGCTTGGACCTAAGGCTCCTTAATTATCCCTATTACGATACTTTCTATGGGCTCACTATCTGTTCATTAATGTGTACTATGGTAACGGGATTTATATCTACTTACGTGCAAACGAAGTATTTGGAAGTAAAAGCAGATTAAGAACTTGGATTAATAATTTAATATAATGTTCTATTTCATGGAATTATTTATAAGTTGAGATGAAGCGCATTTTCGCTGCTTTAATGAACATGGACATTAGTAAAATGGTACTGCCAATCAAAGAAAATTTCCAACAACAAACATAACAATTTCTTACTTTTGGGGTGATTTTTATTTTCCGCTTGAGATAAATAGATAAATGCGGCATTGATTTGTACTGTGGTAAGGCCCAAGATGTCGTAAATGAGGCTTTAAAATGGTCGTTGCATTCCTAATATAATCGCAACTATAACTTTTAGATGATACTGAAACTAATGGTAGTTGTTTAAGTAATGAAATGAAGTGGACTGTAAGTAGACTTTAATAGTAGACTGTAATGCTGTTAATTTTGCTAAAACAAACTTGTATTATTGTCAATGTAAGCTAGATCGTACCCAATGCTAAACTTTCTCAATCGCAATTTGTAGAGGTGAATTTATTTCGTAGGCGGTAGGAAAGACCTCTTACGAGAGGAGGTAGGAGGGTGTTGGAACGTCTTATTTTTAAGTTTCTCGTCCTGGAAATGACCTAATGACCTAATTAAAATTAAAAAAGAGACAAATTAATCAGTGCTGCACTATAAACTATGTCCTCGAAGAAATTCTCGAGAAAATAAAAGTCCAAAATAAGGATAAAATCCTTTTTAATCGACAGTGTATAATAAATTTCACAAAAAATACCAGATATTTCGGTCCCGAAATATCTGGTATTTTTTGTGAAATTTATTATACACTGTCTATTAAAAAGGATTTTATCCCTACTTTGGAATTTTATTTTATCGTCATGGAAAGGCAGTGTGGTCTCCGAAATTATCTAAATCCTCTAGAGGAAAAGGATTGTCGCGAAATGTTAAAAAGGCTTGTTTTTCCTCGTGTAATAATGTGAAGACGTCACATATGCCTTTTCAAATATATTCCATTTCAAGTTGGACTATAAGTGAGACAAAGACTGCCTTATAAAGCTAAAACTAACTATGTTGTTCGTGACCCTTCATAAGAAACACCTTTTGTGTATGTAATGCACCAGACTGGTTAATGTCGATATTTTGATCGTGCTAGTACCAGGTGTTCGCTAAAACACGAGATATCATAATGGAAAAGAATGTATTGAAACAATTTTTCAATTAATTTAGGTCATGTTTTCGTTTAGGCTTGTTAGAATTAGTTTGAGGTATTATTTAAGTATTGTTTTTGTATGTTTTTTTTTTCAACTCTCTTAGATGAACTTCTTATTTTGGTGTTACTACATTTTATAGGCCATAATGCATCTTTGTTCGTATACGTATTATGTATAAGATTTTAACTGTTTTTGCTTTTGCACATAAGATTTCAACACATAAGATTTTCTGACTTGACAGTATTTCGTTGGTGTTTTATCTTGGAACATAGCCTCACTATAAATATGGAAATTTTCATTTAGTAATTTTTTATATTTTATGCTGTAAGCGTCGTAATTTTAGTGACACCCTGTGAGGTTTTTTTTTCTTTTGCCTCATCTTTGCAGCACTGGGTGACATAGAAAATGACCAGTGCATGTTTTAAGAGAGGGTGTGACTGTACTGGGAGTGAAATATCAGTTAACGCATGGTACGAAATTGCTTGGAGATCGCGCGTTTATGTCTTAAAATAAACAAAACCAAATAAACTTAAAATAAGTAAATCTTCTTGGAGAAGTAAGTCTACTAATCATTCATACCTTGAATTTCCATATGTAGGATACTTTTTTTTTTTTTTTTTTTACAAAATTTGCAAGCGAATAAACAGACTTGATAATCGTTTGCTTGCACGATAATCATTGTAGGGCTCATACCGGACTTTTGTCTGTATCCAAATTTTAGCAAAATTTAAACTAGGAAAATTAAACTTTTCGAAATTGACCCTGCATTTAGACTATGACCTAACAGGTCTTTCAAAGTAACTACCTCTGCCTCTTTCTCCTCCACGGGCACTGGCCTTTAATTAACAAGGTTTTTTTTAGTAAATTTCCTAAAATGTGCTGAAAACTGTCATGACAAGGGGCAACTAGCAACACATGAAACGGATTGTTTCTACTGTAAAAGCTAGCGTATCCTTGCCACACTTGATTTTTTAAAGAAAGACAAGTCGTTAATTCTGTCATTTTTTATTTTTTTGTGTCCCTTCGACTTCAGTTTATTACAAGACATTTAAAGGGTCTAAGCTCTTCTTTTTTTTATGAAAGGTGTGGACCTCAGGTCAGATTGATGAATATGACATCACATTTTGGATAGTAACGTATAATTCTTGTGTGTATTCAAAAAGGATCGTTTTTGCTCGTCCTCGAGCCAGATCCCACAGAGTATGAGCCGAAGAAGATTTCTATAGTCTATTTTAGACAGAACTATCTCAAGTTACTCATATCTCAGTTTGCTCCCCCTCTTCTACGCTATGCTCTTTATGCTAAAGAACCATAGTGCTATTCGGAAAGTATATAGGACTGCAGTAAAATGCAATCCAATTATATTGTATTAAGCAAATTCACATCAATTTAAGGGCTGGGCACACGTAGCTGATTTTGAGAACCGAATTCCAAATCAGCGCCGATTTTAAAAGAAACGGTGTCGATTTGAACTTGAAAAATTTTCTTGTTTTTGGCGCCAATTTACAAAATCAGCGCCGATTTTCATCATGATCATCACACAAAAATACAGATACACATAAATAGTCAGCTAGAGAATTCTGTGGTGAAAGACCCCGCTACTGAGCTTAGAACTAAACTGAGATCAATCATGCAAATATTAATAAACTCCACTTGACTATTTTTGTCCATGATTTTTTGTTTTGAAAATCTCGCGCAATAAATTTTTTTTTCAACAAATTTTTGTTACCGCTATCGTTTGTCCACTGATGCTGAAATCGGTTCCCGAAATCAGCTACGTGTACCAAGCCCTTAAGCTCTTCCATTCTTGAGACATGGTAGAAAAATCTCTGCTATTTAATAGCCTTTGTTCTAAAGAAGTCATTCATCAGTGATGAATGATATACTGTACGCCCGTATAGCCTCTGAGACTAGGAGGCTGCACAAATACTACTTCAATAGTTCAATAGAATCTTTGGCTTAATAACACTTTGGCTCTGTTCGGGCTAAAATTGCATTTTTACGAGCCAAAATGCTGGAATTGGTAATTTCATTAGGCATGGTCCCTTTCGTTACTTATAAGGGTTACTAGGTATTTAGGCGATCATTTGGATGATCGCCTCTTTTGATAACCTAGCGCTGCGGAATGTGGATGGAAACATGCATGACTATACTTCTCTTGGAAAGTAACAAATTCTATATCTTGTTGGAATAGTAGCTTAAAGGTTCTCACACATATTGAATTTAATTGTATATTTTCCTCCCAGACCGCACTTCATTTTGGGGTAGTTCAATTCTTTTTCTAAAATTGTGCAATTTCTCGTATCTTAATAGCTTTTGATCAGTAACTTTAAAATTCATAGATTTTTCATATCTAGCATAAGCATGAATAGAAGATTTTGTTTTGTTGCATGTATTTAAGATAAAAAGTAGTTCTTAGAATTTGTGTTTCTAATGACAAGGGTTGTTCTTCATTTACAGTTACAGTTTGGTTGCTCTGACAGGCTTCTTTTTTAGTCATGTTTCTTAGGAGTGGAAAACTGAAATCGTGCAGGCAACATTATTCTTAGAATAAAAAATTAAAACAGATATCTAATAAAGTAACATTTTCGTTCAACAAAAATGAAGAAAAGAATTAAAACTAAGAAAATTGAATGACTCAGACTTCCACTAACCCATCCTCAGCGCTCAAAAAAAGGAAGAAAAAATGTATACATGGAAGAAAAAAATTACATTTTTGAGTAAATTCCACAAAATCAATAAGTTGATTCTTTGACTCCGTTGCCTTAATTTAAAAAAATTGTCTTTTTTCTTTTATATCATATCTTTTTTCTTTCCTCATTTTGAGCGCTGCAGACAGCTTACTGGAAGTCTTTGTCAAAATATTTGCTGTGTCTTATCGACTCTTATTTAACATCATGTATAGCCAGTGTGTCTTAGTGAGGAGCATTTCCAATCGATCCGAAAGTACTGCCATCTACTGTTACAAGTCATTTCTGTTTGTGATTTCGATACAGTTTGCTCTTTTGTTTTCTGTACTTAGGATAAAGGTGGAAGGAAAGTATCACATCTGGATACTAAATTTGATAGCGCCCTCACTGCTGCAGAAAGTGGAGATCATCCTTTTATTTTCTTTTAATGCTAATATTAGAAAATCAACTACTGAACTAGCATCTTTTTGGGCATAATCGTCAAAAGGTGGAAAATGTAAAAAACGTGGTTCACAAGATTCACTCTTATTAAAATTATCGAGGGACTAACAATTTCATTGTTCTGGTACACATTAATGAAAAAAAGATCGAACAGTGACTGCGCAGACGTGAGGCAAGCCCAAATTCAGTGCAAAACGAAATAAGTTCTTATTTGGTGCAACAACAGCCGTGAATAAAAAAATGAGCCCTAATCCTTTAAGGCACCCCACCTTGTCACTCCTTCAACTTTTTACCAGAAAGACTGGTGTGCTATGCCTCACTTGAATCAAACAAACATTTTCAATCTAAATAATTGGAGGTATAAAACGAGCCTGCGACCTCTTCAGTATGTCCCAGCCACTTCACCCTTGAATTCTCAGAGGATTAAAAAAAAAACAAGTTTTTTCAACTGAAAGTAAGGAGCAACATTAAAACTTAAAAACGAACAGAAATTATTACGTATATAAAGGGATTTGCCCCCTCCTCAACACCTCGTTCTTTACGCTAAAGTTTGCTATTACTATTAAAAAATCTTCCAATTGTTCTAATTAAACGACTCTTGTGTTTCAGGAGTCGTTCTTAAAGAATTGGGACAAAATTTTAATTTTGGTGTAAAGAGCGAAGTGTTGAGGATGGGGCAATCTCCTTCATATACGTAATAATTTCTCTTTGTTTTTAAGTTTTAATGTTGCTTCTTTCTTTCAGTAGAAACAATTTGTTTGTTTTTTATTTAATTTCTGATCGTTTATATAATTAATGCCTGGAAATCTGACCCCACCTCCACGGAGAAATCCCCCTCCCCATGGAAATATTCTCTAGACAATTCAATCACTGTGAAAATTTACCCCTGGCAATTACCCTTAACAACTCCACGCGTCAAATTGAGACAGAAAAGGGAAAGCAAGACATATAAAGAATTTATTTAGGAATTCTGGCAAATTTCCTCCGGTGTATAATTTCCCCTGAAAATCTCACCCCTGGAAACTTCCCTCTCCATGGAAAATTTCCCCGTAGAAAAATCTCCAGCAGAAAATTCACCCTCCCCCCCCCCCCTATAAGAAAATTTATACATACTTCCCAATAACAAATACTATACGTAAACAGTGGGGTAAATTTTTTAACTTAAAGACCTATCCCTTGGGGCTGAGGTGGGAGGTCAAGTTGCATCCAAAGGCATAGTTATCGGGCCTTTCAAGTATGATGAACAAAATGGCTATCTCAAAATTATGATCGGACGATTTTGGAAAAAAAAGGTCGGGGAGGGAGCCTAATTTCCCTCCAATCTTTTTGGTCACTTAAAAAGGGCACTAGAACTTTTAATTTTGTTAAAAGTTCTATACGATCCATACGATACGATACGGTCCATACGATCACCCCTGGGAAAAAAACAAATAAACTTGCATCCGTGATCTTTCTTCTTGTAATAAATACAAAATTCCACTTTTTTTGCAGATAGAAGCTTGAAACATCTACAGTAGGGTTTTCTGATACGCTGAATCTGATAGTATGATTTGTATTAAGATGCTATGAATTTTAGGGGGTTTCGCCCTTTTTTTCGAAGATCAGGCAAATTTTCTCAGGCTTATAGCCTTTAATGAGTAAGACTAAACTTAATGAAACTTATATATTTGAAATTTGAATAATAAGCCAATTCTTTTTATGTATCTCTTGGTATCAAAATTCCCTTTTTTAGAGTTTCGGTTGGTATTGAGCTGGGTCGTTCCTTACTTACAGTTCGTTACCACGAACTGTTTGAAAGGTAGGTATGGTGGATCTTGTTTGAACCACGGTCACGCAAGCATTTCTGATTGATATGAATTGAGAACCAAAATATGCTTGAAGCCTTTCCACCCCTCCGAAAACAAACCTTTTCGTGCAAAAGTATGCAATTTGTATCTTATTTGAACTGAAATCATACAAGGATATTCAGTCTACATGATTTCGAGAACCAGACCGTCCGCTCACCTGCCATATTACCAACTTATCAGCAGAAAGTTAGGTACTCGGCCTTTTTTTAAAACAAAATAATGCACGGATTTTGTATAAGTGTGGTTGAAGGCATAGGTTGAGGCTATCGAACATCCGTCCCGCCCCCACCAATTTTGCAGAAATGTAGGCAAGTATATTATTTCAAAAGGAATTACGTAAGAATTTTAACTATTATTGAAGGCCGAAATCGGGCCCATAGACCTCAAGCACACGCCCATCCGTCTTGACGATCCGTCAAGCAGAAAAGTAGGCACGGCATACATATTTGAATTAGAACCACACAACGTTTTCAATTCGTATGGTTACAAAACCAAAAGGATTTTAGATAAGTGTCAAAAAAAATTCTTGAGCACGTCTGGAACGATATCGGATTCTTAATAGGAGTCGTAGGACATTACTCTTCCAATTTAAAATCTTATTTGTTATTTTTCTCTTAGTGACACATCCCTACCACCCCCTCCCCCTGCCTCAAAAAATAAACATTCTCTATATATGTTTAACAGTGGTTTATTTCCTTACTTTTTAGGTCGTAGTTCCATCTATTTTTGGATGAAAAAAAAAATTTGTTTGAGTGAACCATAATAATGATTCCGCTTTGCCATTCCTTTGCATAAGCTGCATAAGGCAAGAATATTGAATAACATTTGATTTTTCAACCAAGAATAACCAAAGAAGACTCCAACAGGTCTTGTGTGAATCAGTGCTATAGATCTATATAGCAAATGTAAAACCGCTGCAACCATGCCTTCGTATTGGCTAAGCAGGTCTATAACAGCGGTTTACTTAAGATTTGTAAGAACACAAACTTGTCTCTGATTGGTCCGTTGTTTTTAGCTGACCAATCATAGACCATATTATATTCTTACACTACGTAGCTTTAGATAATGAATGACAATCTGAAACTACTACAATATTCGTTTCACATTGGTTAAGTAGGCCTATACTTAAGATCCTTGACAATGTAAATATTTTTATAGCTAATCGACTATTTTTAGATGACCAATTATAGACAATTTTACATACTTACACATTAGGTTCCGTAATGTAAGTTCTAATGTAGAAGTGCGAGAGGCCTATTAATTTGAAGCACCAGTCACTGTTAAAGGCAATTTGAAATGAATCGAAACATAAAACTAGGGATATAATCACGTTTGCCACTACCAAATGATTGATTGCTATTTTTCGGCCCTTTCTTGCGATTCTGTTTCGCCTAGTTTTATTTTGGAAAAGATTATTGATTTTTCACCCTTATTATTGATTCTTTAAGTTTGCGAGAATAGTACAAAATTTTAAATGGAAAAAGGACTCCGAATGGAAATTGTCGACTCGGGATGACACTAGTGTTTGTATCCTAGTTTGAGGAGACACATTGCAAGCAAACAACTGCATTGTCGTAAAAAGTACAATGCACTATCGTTTTTATTCAAGTGACTCTTTCCTCCAACGCCTACTAATGTTGTTTTCGTAATCATGTACCCTACTTCTGTTGATCCACATGACGAGAATATTCAGCCAGATCAGAAGAAATTAGATGAAGCACCATATAATACCATCCATCTCTGGTCGATCCACGCTCACTAGAACTATCGGATCTAAGTGATTTCGTTTTGGACCATACAACCAGAAGTGTCAATGATGGGGAAAACGCCCCTGTCTGTAGTGTTTCTAAGAGTTAATATATGTAAAAGACTTTGGTAATGCAGTTCACAGCAGCTCCTTTATTGCGCTATAGCCTTAGGGAAAATTGACCCATCTGATTGGATGGCTGGAAATCCCTTTATACTGATGAACTTTGCAATGTCTTCAGAATCATTGCAGTTACTGTCCTAGAGTCCTAAAGGATGCAATCCACAAAAACTTTTTTTTGGAATCAGTATGCTAACAGGAATTGTCAGTTTGCAAAATGTCCCCCCCCCCCGAAATTTTTTCCGAATCGTAAAAACGTAACAAAAATTAATATAAACAAACTTTTGGTGTTGTTTTTGAAGTTTTTTGGTGACCCCCCCCCCCCCGAAAAAATCCTTT
Source organism: Artemia sp. Qi Xiang Cuo (assembly GCF_049724085.1). Taxonomy (NCBI): domain Eukaryota; kingdom Metazoa; phylum Arthropoda; class Branchiopoda; order Anostraca; family Artemiidae; genus Artemia; species Artemia sp. Qi Xiang Cuo. The sequence goes on along the minus strand of NC_142797.1, from coordinate 7,445,651 downwards.
TATAATACTGCTCAAATCAGTGATCTGTGGACCTTGATCAGAATTAATTAAAAACTTTGAACTCCATTAAACAAAAAATGAGCAAAAATAAAATAAAATAATGTACCAAGCGTGAAACTACCACAAATCATTATCAATAAATAAATGTAACCCAAAACGAACAGAAATTACAATAAATAACCGATTCAAACTCAAAACGAGCAGAAATTAACATGAGTTGGGCTCGAAACCCTTATGCCTTCCCAAGGCCAGAACAAACTTTGCACTTTACTGAAAAAAATATAAATGTTTTTACTTTTATAACTTTAAAACATCAAATAATATTAACATTTTGATTACTAAATATCAGTATATGTATATTGAACTGACAATGCACATTCATTTATATTTTTTTATTTTTTCAGTGAAGTGCAAATTATGTTCTGTCCTTGGGACGACAAGGGTTTTGAGCCCAACTTATTTTAATTTCTGCTCGGTTTGAATTTGACTCGGTTATTTATTATAATATCTGTTTGTTTTGGGTTCCATTTATTTATCGATGCTGATTTGTGGTAGTTTCACGCTTGGTAGATTATTTGAGTTTATTTTTGCTCATTTTGTGTCTAATGGAGTTCTTTGCTTTTCTTTGAAAAACTTATTTTGTGAAAAAGTTCTTTAAATTAATTTCTGTTCATTTTGTATTGACGTAGTGTCTTTAGGGTAAAAGGAAATGATGCTTTAAATCCTTTTTTTTTTTCAGAGTTTTTAGTTTGGCCTGCTATTTGTAAGCTGGATAAACTTTTTCAGCGTTATTTAACATCATACACCCTTCCAGAAATCTGGGCACAAATATTACGGTGTAATTTATTTTTATACCACCTCTAGTTGCCCTGAAATGGAAAACTTGATACCATTCGCAAAAAAATCTGTTTACTTTCTTTGATAGCTTGCATATACTTACGCTATTTTGATTTGAATAAATTTTAAGAGCAAATGCAGCCCCGACAATTAGAACTTGCTGCTATAAGTCGTTCTTGGGATACTGCTGAGATGCCTTATTGGGTATTAGTATTAAAACAATACATTTTAATTTAACCTTAAGGCAACATTCAGTTTTTAAACTTAAATGTAAATGGGAGGGTCGGCGTGAGAGGGGCATTAGTTTCCCTCTAGTCACTTTCGACTGTTAAAAAGGGCATCAGCCCTTTCTATTTTCAATCAAATTAGCTCTTTTCGAAGTTTCTACGACAACTCCTCCGATACAAAGTACCCTGGTCTAAACAACAACAAAAAATAATATATTATACACACATCGATCTTTATTATAAAAATGTCACGCCTTCCAATAACTTTCGACTGTTAAAAAGGGCACAAGGCCTTTCAATTTCCAATCGAATGAGCCTATTTTGTGTTTCTACGACAACACTTCTTATACGCTCCTTATATGCCCCCAGGGCATAAATTACAACCCTTGCCCTAAGGGCTGTGAGGGTAGTTGTCATCCTCTAAGACCTAATTTCCAGAACTTTAAACTACGTTAAACAAAATGGTTATCTCAAAATTTTGCCTGGATGTTTCTGGGAAAATAGTGGGTGTGAGAGGGCGTTAGTCGCTCTCCAATCACTTTTAACTATTAAAAAAGGCACAAGCCCTTTCAATTTTCAATCAAATGACCCCTTTTGAAGTTTCTACGACAAAACTTTCAATAAAAACCTTATATGCCCCCAGGGCATAATATACAACCCTTGCCCTGAGAGCTGGAGGGGGGGTCATCCCCAAAGACCTAATTTCCAGAACTTTCTGAAAGGTTGAACAAAATGGTTATCTGGAAATTTTGATTGGATGTGTTTGGGGAAATGGTGGGCGTGAGAGGGAGGGTTATTTACCCTCCAATCACTTTCAACTATTAAAAAGGGCACTAGGTCTCTAAAGTTTTATTTGAATGAAACCTTTTTGAAATATTAACGACAGCACTGTCTATAAAAACCTTTATGCCCCAGAGCATAACTTTCAACTTTTGCCTTGGCCGGTTTTCTCTCCTTAAATACATAATATTCAGAACTTTCAGCAACATTGAATGAAATAGCTATCTCTAAACTGTGAATGAATGTGTTTAGGGAAATGGTGGGCGTGAGAGAGGGGTTAATTACTTTCCACTTAATTTAAACTATTAAAAAGGGCAATTTCAATTTCCAATCAAAGGAGCCCTTTTTGAAATTTCTATAACAACTTTCTATATAAACCTTGTATGCCCCCAGGGAATAACTTACAACCCTTGCACTGAGGGCTCTGAGGGAGTTATCATCCTAAAAGACATAATTTCCGGAACTTTCGACGACATTGAACAAAATAAATAATTAAAAATTTTGATTGTATGTGTTTGGAGAGATCGTGGGCGTGAGAGGGGGTTAGTTACTCTCGAATCACTTTCGACTATTAAAAAGGGCACTAGCCCTTTCAATTTCAAATCGAATGAGTCCTTTTTGAAGTTTCTATGACAATGCGTTCTATAAAAACTTTACATGCCCCCAGAGCAAAACTTACAACCCTTGCCCTAAGGGCTGTGGGGGAGTGTCCTCCTCAAAAACATAATTTCTATCTTGAAATCAACAACGCTGAACAAAAAAGCTATCTAAAAATTTTGATTTGATGTGTTTGGGGGAAAAGTGGGCGAGAGAGGGGGGCTAGTTGCCCTCAAATCACTTTCTACTATCTAAAGGGCACTAGAACTTTGAATTTCCAATCGAATGAGCCCTTTTCCAAATTTCTACGACAAAGATTTCAATAAAAACTTATATGCCCCCAGGGCATAACTTATAACCCTTGCCCTGAAGAATGTGGGGGAGTGTCCTGCTCAAAGATATAATTTCCTGAACTTTAAACTGCGTGGAACAAAATGGCTATCTCAAAATTTTTATTAGATGTGTTTATGGAAATAGTGGGTGTGGAAGGGGTGTTAGTTGCCTTCGAATTACTTTCGACTATTAAAAACGGCACTAGCCATTTCAATTTCTAATCGAATGAGCCCTTTTTGAAGTTTCTAAGACGACGCGTTCTATAAAAACTTTATATGCCCCTAGAGCATAACTTACTACCCTTGCCCTGAGGGCTTTGAGGGGGTTGTCATCCTCAAAGACCTAATTTACAGAACTTGAAACTACGTTGAATAAAATGGAAATCTCAAAATTTTGATTGGATGTGTGTGGGGAAAAAGTGGACGTGAGAGGGAGGTTCATTGCCCTGCAATCACTTTCGACTATTAAATGGGCACCAGCCCTTTAAATTTCCAATCGAATGAGCCTTTTTGAAGTTTCTACAACAACGCCTTCTATAAAAACCTTATATGCCCCCAGTGTATTACTTACAACTCTTGCCCTGAGGACTCTGGGGGAGTGTCCTCCTCAAAAAAATTATTTCTATGTGGAAATCAGCCACACTGAACAAAATTGCTATCTTATTATTTGGATTGGATGTATTTTGGGAAAGTGTAAGCGTGGAAGGGGTGTTAGTTGCCTTACAATCACTTTCGACTATTAAAAAGGGCACAAGAAACTCCAATTTCCAATTGAATGAGCCCTTTTTGAATTTTTTACGACAACTTCTTCGATACGAAGTGCCCTGCTCTAAAGGAAAAAAAATAAATAGTACATCGTGCCAACATCGTTCTAATATGTCCTCAGGGCCTAATTTAAAACCCTTGTCCCGAGGGTTGTGGGGGAGTGTTCTCGTCAAAAATATAATTTTCTATCTGGAAATCGACTACGCTGAACAAAATGGCTATCTCAAAATTTTGATTGAATGTGTTTGGGGGAATGATGGGCGAGGGGGGGGGGGGGGCTAGCTGCTCTCCAATCACTTTTGATTATTAAAAAGGGCACTAGCCACTTCAATTTCCAATCGAATGAGCCCTTTTCGAATTTTCTACGACAACTCCTTCGATACGAAGTGCCCGGGTATGGAGAAAAAAAAAATTATACATCGTGGCAAGATCATTCTTTACTTAGGCAGCGCTATTGCGCTATGATTACATAAAAAAAACAAGTTTTTTTTAATGAAAGTAATGAGCGACATTAAAAGTTAAAACGAACAGAAATTATTCCGTATATGAAAGGGGCTGTCCCCTCCTCAACACCGCGCTCTTTAAGCTAAAGTTTGACTCTTTTTCACGTCGCTCTTACTTACAGTTCGTTATCAAGAACTGTTTGATATCATTAACGTCCTTTGTTCAATGTCCTATTGGAGAGAAAATAAAAATTTAAACACTTTTGACTAAGATCAGTGAGCCCTAGGATCTTAATACTTTGAATGGGAAAACAACAAAATATTACCAGAATGAATTAAGATCAGAGAAGTAAGATCTTAGCAGCCAAAAAGAGGCCCAATATTATTCGCCCGTAAAGGCATCACCCTCATCAACAACTACGTGTTTGTTTGATCTCTATGTAGAATACTTTCATCCCAATTCCCTTATGAAATCACTACAAGAGTTTTCTAAGGGCCTAAGTGATAAAAAACTATAACCTTTCTACCATTTTCCTGAATACATCAAACAATTCGAAGATTTCATGATTTTTCGTTCATTTTGCGATTTATCTTAAGGTTACATTAGGCCTACAGCTTTTATTTGAAGTTGCCGGAACACAGGACGTAATTTTAAATAACGATAGTTTAGCTTCTTTGAGGCTATTTAGGTTAAATCATTGAACATATCACTGGTTTATTTGCTGAACTAATGTCCCATATATCTTCTAGGCCAAATGCATAAAGGTAAAGATAAAATCTTAGATTAATGGTTGTTCTGAAGGAAACTTTATAGGTTAGGCTAGTCTAATAACAACAGAGTAGGTTTACCATTTTGTTTGTTAAATATGTAGGTAAAATTCTAGTTTAGCTACTTTTCATTATTTTGGAAAGAGGTTGGGCTAGGAAAATGAAACTTCCAGAAATGGGTTTACAGATTAAAGTAGGTCCTTGGAAGGTAATTTTAAGTACCTACCTCCACTCCTTCTCCCTCTAGAAATAGTTAAACTAGAATTATTCTATGTCAATTTTAAATTCTTGGTCAACCTGCCTGAGACTCTAGGCAGGCATACCTTGTCATAAATTTGTGTCATATTTGGATTCAGGATGAAATTCTGATTCTTGGGGTACATTTGTTTCTTGGCTATCTGAATAGTCTGTTAATATAGAGATTTACCTTCTGTTTCCCAAAATATGTTTTTTCCAAACATAATGGTCCATTTGCTACTCAGGCGATGCACTATCTCTCTTCCCTTTTGATTGAACATATAGCCCTAAATAATATGTTTCACTGTTGTCTTTCATCTTGTTATGTATCATTTCTTTTATAATGAGCAGGTTATTCTCAAACCATCAGAAGCACTAGGCCTATATGAGTACAAAATGATTAGGTAAAGGTCTAGATCAGGGGCTATTTAGAAGGAAACATGTCAAGAAAACAATTCTTATTTCATAATATGAAGAATGATTATAGCTAATATTTGAAACATCTAGCTAATATATTTTGACTACAACGCCACTTTACTTTACCCCCCCCCCCCAATAGCCTATGCAAATACATAACCCAAATTAAATATTCTTCATGCATTTCCCCATGCATCACACAAATGACCATGGATTGTCAGTTTAATTTACATGTACTGCTATTTATTCTTTAAAGTTTTAATATGTTTTTATTTTTTAAAGTAAAAAAAAATGAAACCATTTAAGATGTATTTTGTTTTCAGTAAATTACTGTTCTTGAGAAGGCATGTGGGTTGTCAGCCCTACTCATGTTAATTTCTGCTCATTTTGAGTTTAACTTGGTTATTTATTGTAGACTAATTAATTTAAAAAGACTTTTTCCTTAAAATAAGTTTTTCAAAAAAAAAGTAAAGAACTGCATTAAGCCAAAAATGAACAAAATAGAATCAAATAATCTACCAAGAATACAACTACTAGAAATCAGTATCAGTAAATAAATGAAACCCAAAACAAACAGAAATTAAAATAAATAACAGAGTCAAACAGAAAACAAGCAGAAATTTATATCAGTAGGGTTCTAAACCCCTGTGCTTTCTAAAAGCAAGAGTATAATTTATACTTTATTGAAAAAAATTCAAATGAATTTACCAAAAATATTGTACATTGTCATTTTAATATACATATGCTGATATTTATTCCTTAAAATCTTAATTAATTTTTGATTTCTTAAAGTTATAAAAGTGAAAACATTTAAAATATTCTTTTCAGTAAAGCACAAATTATATTCTAGCTTTTAGAAAGCATAGGGACCATGCTTTCTATAAAAACCTTATATGCACCCAGGGCATAAGTTACAACCCTTACCCTAAGGGCTGGGGGGGAGGGGGTATTTGTTATTCTCAAAGACATAATTTCCAGACCTTTCAAATACATTGAACAAAATGGCTATCTCAAAATTTTGATTTGAAGTGTTTGGGGAAATTAAAGCATGGGGGAGCATTTACCTTCTGATCACTTTTTACTAATAAAAAAGGCACTAGTCCTCTTAATTTCCAATCGAATGACCACTTTTTGAAGTTTCCCCGACACCTCTTTCTACGAAAAACATCAATACCCGAAGGGCGTAACTAACGACCCTTGTCCTGCGGTGTATGGGGAGGAGGTTTTTACTATCAGAGGTATGATTTCTAAACCTTACAATTACGTTGAATAAAATTCTCGTCTCAAATTAATGGATGGATATATTTGGAGAAATTGAGGCTGTGGGGGGGCTTTTCATCATCCAAGATATAATTTCCAGACCTTTTAACTATGTTGAACAAAATGGCTATCTCAAAATTTTTATTGAATGTGTTTTAATAATAATAATAATTTATTTTTGACCCACTAACAATTATAAAAAAGTGGAGTAACAAAAGAAAATAAAAAGTAAAGACATACAAAAACAAAACATGCAAAATAATATCTATATAAAAAATACAAATCAAAACAATCGCACAAGAGGATGAAAAGGACCCAACCACTTGCAGGCCTCATCTTTTAACTTGGAGTCCAACTTGTTATATGACGTCAATATATCAGTTGCATTAAACATTCGAATAATCATATGGTTTCTATACCAACGAGGCAAATACAAAAGATATTTACAATAACGGAAATACAAAACTCTAATATCCTGCATATCATTATTATTAAAAAATGGGCGCAAACCTGATAGAAAAAGAATGGAATGGTCACAATACGTAGAATATAGTTTAGCCAATGCCTTACGAGAATGTCGGTCACGATTTGGAACAATTTTAGCATAACCTGCTTTAAGCTTATTCTTAATATCTGCAAGTGCACTAGCACGGATAGCTGAAATAGAAGAGCAGATACTAATCCCGAGCCAACGCAACGCAGGAGCCAGCTTAACTGAAAAAGAACTACAACTCAAATTACTACTTGGGTTTTTAGCATTGAAAACTAAATATTCATATTTTTCAGCATTAAGCACGAGGCCAATTTTTTCCAAAAGTTTAGAAACAAACTGGGTAGACTTAGCTAGGGTGAATTTTGAATGGCTAATAAGTAATAAATCATCTGCATAAGCAATATAAGATAAATTAGTTAGACCCGTAAAACACGATGGAAAAATACGAGAAAGCACAGGGTATAAACAAGCATTAAAGAGGTATGGTGACAGAACCCCTCCCTGCCTAAGTCTAGACCGAATTGGAATATTACCAAAAAAGATCTCTCCTGACCGAAGTCGAACATATGAATTTGCATACCAAAAACGAAGGACAGATATAACAGATGAATTCACTCCTAGCTGGGTAAGAGAATACCATAGTTGGCTGTGACAAACCGAATCAAAAGCTTTTGAAATATCTAACGCACATAACTGAATTTCCGATCCATCTTTTTGTGCTTGAATTAAAAAAGAAGTAAGAGTTCGATGCACAGGTTGGCATCCAATATTTGGTTTAAACCCAAATTGATTGGACACATAATCAACATTTGGAAGAATTTCAGGAAGCAGGACATATTCAAAAACTTTGTTCAGCAAACAGGCTACCATAATGTGTCTATATGATGTGCAATTAGTTGGATCTTTCCCAAGTTTAAGAATCGAAGTGACACTCCCGCACAAAAAAGAATCAGGCACCAAAGATGTACATAGACAAATTTGAAATAATAGCTGCAAATGATAAATCAATTCTTTCGAATCAATATGAAGGTTAAAAACACTAATACAATCAATATCACATGATTTAGATTTTAAATTCTTAACACAACTAATCACACGGTCAGCAGAAACGGGAGGTATATGGCCTTGGTAAATTTTCGCAGGTAATACATCAGAACAGAGGTTAACAAATTGAGAGTGAACCGCATAATTCATAACATTAAAAATCTTATTATAATGATTAATCCAAGAGGCATTAGGGATCCGATCGGCATTAGGAGGTGAATCAAGTTTCGCAACATTAATCACTTGTTTCCTCTGACTAGAGGTCTTCGAAAATTCCACACCATTGTACCTTACTTTACGAAGATAACATTTAAACTCCAACTTCGTTTTCTGTTTAATGTCAAAAAGGTGACCCCTTAAAGGGCGGCCACATGCTACGCAAATTCTAAGTCACAATTTTGCACGATTTTTCACAATTTTTAAATCAGGGTCAGATTTCCATATTGAGCCTCTAGTCTTAAGCTTAAAACGACAAAGTGGGACAGCCACTTCTTGAGCTTTTTTCAGACAGGAAACAATCTGGCTGTAATATATATTCAGCTGAACTCGAGCGTGTGGGGATATAACACTGGTACAGAGTAAATTAAATAGAACTTTAATTGTAGACAGAAAAAGAGCAAGGGTAGATAGATATAGTGGCCAGTTCGCTTTATTCCAGTCTCTTTTGATTATCCACTTTTGGTAATTAGTACATAATGTCGGTTCAGCCCAAGTAATATTGATGGTGACAGTGTCTGGAAGGGGCAGATGGTAATAACCCCGTTCATGCTAATTAATTTGAACATTGCTAATAGAAGCACCGGCAGAAACAACACAATGACCAATATCAGACAATTAACCGCTATTATATATGTATGAATGGGATGCATCTTTATCCAAAACCCAATAGTCATTAGGTAGCAAATCAAAAAATAAATCAGTCCGTGTTGAGGTAGAGTTTATATCACAGTTCATATCGCCCAAAAGGATCCAATCCAATCCATTACTCTCAACACTAATAAGAAGGGTCTTTAGTGATGCACATGTTTTAGTATACTTTGTTAGAGAGGAAAATGATCTTTGGTCGCAAGGGAGGTATAGATTAATAAGAACTAGGTTAGCAAGACGGATTGCGATGAAATAATCACATTCACGATAACACACAGGGGATAGCGGGAGTAGTTTATGTTTTAATACGCAGACCAGCCCGCCTGAAGGTCTCCCAGAAGTTTTTCGGGCACTTCTAGTGAAAACCAAGTGTTCTTTACTCCTGCGAAGGGAGTTCAAACTCACCAAAGGCAAAACATGTTCTTGTAGAAACAAAATGTCGAAATTAGATAATTTCTGGTTCAAAGAATCATCCTTATCCTTCGTTCCGTTAACGTTGAATGAGCATATAGAAAATTCGATTTTAATAGTCATTTTCTTAGCTGACTAGCACGTTTAGCTACAGCATTACAAAGGATTCGGCATTTTAGAGAAAATGAAACATGATTGCCATGACAATTATCACATTTAGGGGTAGCGTGGCATGGGGAATCGCACGATGATTCATGCTCTTCTGCACAGCGGGAGCAATGTTTAGGGTTATTACAAGAGGATTTCAGGTGATTAGGCGATTGGCAATTATAGCAGCACCTCGGTGGACGCTGGAACTCATGAACACGGAAAATCTCATAACCAACTTTCACGCCAAGCTTCAGTGCATTAGCAAGAGCAATTGCATTTTCAAAAAACACTTTAGCAGCAAAAGAATTGCCAATTCGTTTTGCATCCTTAATATTGCCACAGCCATTAAGCATGCTCATGTCAAAGGCATTTGATAAACCTTTCACAATACCTATATATTTTGTTTCATTTACTTTGACGTCACAGTTGCTCATAATAGAGGGAACAGAATCACAAAAGCCCTTAGCAGCAGTCTGATCAATCCGCACCACCAATTTAGGAAATTGTGGGCATGAGAGGGAGGTTAGTTGCCCTTCCATCACTTTCAACTATTGAAAAGGGTACTAGCCATTTCAATTTCCAATTGCAACAAGCCCTTTTTTAAGTTTCTATGACAATACTTTCTATAAAAACCTTACATGCCCCCAGGGCATAACTTACAACTCTTACCCTGAGGGCTGTGGGGGGTTGTCATCCTCAAAGACCTAATTTCAGAAATTTGAAACTACATTGAATAAAATGGCTATCTAAAAATTTGGATTGGATGTATTTGGGGCAATGGTGGGCATGAGAGGGGGTTAGTTGACCTTCAGTCACTTTTAACTTGAAATCACTTCAAAGCCCTTCAATCACTTTGAAATTGAAAGGGCACTAGTCCTTTCAATTTCCAATCGAATGAGCTCTTTTTGAAGTTTCTACAACAACGCTTTCTATAAAAAACCTTATATGCCCCCAGGGCATAACTTACAACCCTTACCCTGAGGGCTGTGGGAGGTTGTCATCCTCAAAGACCTAATTCCCAGAACTTTCAACTGCATTGAAAAATGGCTATCTCAAAGTTTTGATTGGATGTGTTTGGGGAAATGGTGGGCATGAGAGGGGGGTTAGTTGCCCTCCAATCACTTTCGACTATTAAAAAGGGCACTAGTCTTTTCGATTTCCAATTGAGTGAGCCCTTTCCTACAACAATGCTTTCTATAAAAACCTTACATGCCCTCAGGGCATAACTTACAACTCTTACCCTGACGTTTGTGGGGGGAGGGATGTCATCCTTAAAGACCTAATTTCTAGAACTTGCAACTATATTTTGACTTTTAAAAAGGGCACTAGGTCTTTCAATTTCCAATTGAATAAGCCCTTTTTGAAGTTTTTACAACAATGCTATCTGTAAAAACCTTATTTGCCCCCAGGGCATAACTTTTAACCATTACCGTTAGAGGTGTGGAGGGTTTGTCATCCTCAAAGACATAATTTCCAGAACTTTCAACTACATTGAACAGAATGGCCATCTCAGAATTTTGATTAGATGTGTTTGGAGAAATGGTGGGTGTGAGAAGAGGGTTAGTTGTCCTCTAATTACTTTTGACTATTAAAAAGGGGCATCAATTTCCAATCAAATGAGCCCAGTTTGAAGTTTCTACAACAACACTTTCTATAAAAGCCTTATATGTCCCCAGGGCATAACTTACAAACTTTGCCCTGAGGGCAAAGTTTGAGGCCACAATTTTACACTGGGAAATTTTACATTGGTAGGACCTGTCAACAACTAGGGTAAAGGCACCGATGATTCGACAGTGCAGTTTCGGAACCACTGTCAAAATTTTCCTTCAAAACGGGATAGCTCTGCTTAGCTCTGACTTAGAGTGCCATCTCTTGGAGCCGTTATTATATTTTGTCAGTGCAAAACGTGGACGCTATATCCAACACACCCAGATAAGAAAAGAACGTTCAATTCAGTCAGTTTCCTGTTTTCAACACACAAGGAGCTCCCGACAATTTTTCAGGTATGTAATGTTCAAACTGTCATTACTTGGTTATTTATTGCAACAAAAAGTTGGGATAAGCGCTAATGTGTTGAGATACATCTTATCTTCTCTGAAGTGTAGCAACATTAGCTTTTTCTTGACAAAATTATATGAAAACGGCGACGGAAATTGCATTGTTGAAACTAGGTTCCAAGTGTCGAAAATTCTTGTTTGATGTAGTGGAATACCAGGCGGACTAAAAATGTTCCTTCAGCCGCATTCAAGCGTAAATATCGGTTTCTATCAAGGGATTTATTTGTTTGGTGATTATCTTATAGTAGCCTTGTAGAAATTTTAGACAGACAGCAACAGGCCCTGTCGAAATATAGGTGACTTTGTCAAAACTTTACTGAAAATTTAAAACAGGTGAGAAATAATAGGTGTTAAAATTCCAGGATCTACTGACAAAACCATAGCTGTCGAATTTACGGTGCTTTCTCTGCAACGAGAGATTTTGATGATTATTATTCATAATAATAGCCTATTTCAGATAAAATAACATTTAAACAAAAGGTTTTTTTTTTAAACTTTGAAGTTTTACTTACAGAAACCGGATTTTTCCATCATCTGAGAAACTGCCGCTTGGCCTCATACCATGCAGGGGCGTAAATTGCTATGGGGCAGGGGAGGGGGGGGGGTGCAGTTGACCCCCCCCCCAGACCTCGTTTTGCCCCCCCCCCCCCCCCACCGGCATATTTTTTAGATTATACCCTTATTTATCCTTCATCCGAATAAAAAATACAAATTTTATCGAATACAAAATCTTATACGAAATGACGTGTAGACCTATGTTTTGGACGAAACTAAGAATCTGCATAAGAAAATAAAATCCACTAAATCAAATAAACTTCTTAAATTTCTTGAAATCCACTCCCGTTTTCCTAGACCCTATCCCTTCCGAAATGCTAGTGAAACAATTTTGCTATACTAAATTTGTTTTACTAAAAACTATTTGTATTTAATAATGTGTATTTAAATTTGTTGTACCGATTTTTTTATACCAAATACTACGTACTAGAAACGATTTTGTTAGTTTTATTACTTATACTTTTTGCATAGTCTTTTATACTTTTATACATTAAATGAAGTTGAAGAAAAACAAAGAAACAAGAATATACGTGTCAAATACACCAGGTTCCACCCACAAGCATTCCCCAAGTATTTAGATGGGTGTCGAATTGGGTTCCGACTTGTGTCAAAAACAGGTAACTTTTTTGTTGTGTCGAATTTGTAGGTGAAAATGCTCTAATTTCGGAAAATTGGAGTTTTGTACCCTTTCCAGACAAAAGTTCAAACTTCTCATCAAACAGCTAGATTCCTAGATGTTTTCCCTACATACTGAAACGCTTTTCATACCGAAAGTCTTTAAATTAAGACTTCTAGAGTAGAAAAACTGTTTTTTTTTACAAAAACTGTCGAATCATCGGTTCGACACCCAATACCGGTGTCAAATTGGGTTCCGACTTGCGTCGAAAACAGGTAACTTTTTTGTTTTGTCGAATTTGTAAGTGAAAATGCTCTAATATCGGAAAATCGGAGTTTTGTACCCTTTTCAGATAAAACTTCAAACTTCTCATCAAACAGTTAGATTCCTAGATCTTTTTCCTACATACTGAAACCCTTTTCAAACCGAAAGTCTTTAAATTAAGACTGCTAGAGTAGAAAAACTGGTTTTTTACAAAAACTGTCGAATCATCGGTTCGACACCCAATACAGGTGTCGAATTGGGTTCCGACTTGTGTCGAAAACAGGTAACTTTTTTTTTATGTCGAATTTGCAGGTGAAAAAGATTTAATTTCGGAAAATGGAGTTTAGAACCCTTTCCAGAAAAAAGTTCAAACTTCTAATCAAACAGCTAGATTCCTAGATGTTTTTATTACATACTGACACCCTTTTCGTACTGAAAGTCTTTAAATTAAGACTTCTAGAGTAGAAAAACTGGTTTTTTTACAAAAACTGTCGAATCATCAGTACCTTTACCCTAGGTGAATGTTTGCATGAACATAAAATTTCAATAGATAAGTCCCTGAGATTTAAAAATAATAATGACAACTTTGATTCAACATTGGCCCTGAATATTTTCGAAAATCTGGCCCATCTGTTTCTTTTTGACAAGGCAACCTTAATATCTACTGTAAATGGCCAACAACAAACTTCTAAAGAGGTAATTGAGATAAAAAATAAATACATAAACCCAAATTTAGCAATAAATGGAGATACTGGAGATATTTCATTAAGCCCAATTTATGACTGTGTAATTTCGAAGTACTCAATCAATATTTCTGCCCAGTATAACTTGAGAGAACCTATTTGCACATCAAATGATGAACAAATTTGTAGACTAGCTAAAGCTATAGTAAAACAAAGGAATATTGCTCAATTATCTTGGTAGATTTCTTTTTCATTGATTCCAACCTGGTTCTTATTTAGTTTTTGTTCTGTCATTGTAATGTAAACTTTGAAAGGTTTGATTTTCGTTTGTTTCTTTTCTTTCTTTCTGTTTTGTTTAGCACTGAGGACGACTCGATGGAGGTCCTTGTCGAAATATTTGCTTATTTCCTGTTCTTCATGGTTCACCACTGGTTGACAAAATCCTCGTTTTTTCACCTTTTTTTATTTTATTTTTCATTTTGTTATTTTCTTTCCTCTCTGAGTTTCATTTGTCATGTATAGCCAGCATGGTCTTAGAATGTATTTATTGGATGTGTTTGGGGAAATGGCAGTCATGAGAGGGGGGTTAGTTACTCTCCAGTCACATTTGACTATTAAAAGGGCACTAGCCATTTGAATTTCCAATCAAATAAGCCCTTTTTGAAGTTTCTACGACAACACTTTCTATAAAAATATTATATGCCCCCAGGGCATAACTCACAACCCTTGCCCTGAGGGCTGTGGGAGGAGTGTCCACCTCAAAGAAATAATTTCCAGATCTTGAAACTATGTTGAACAAAATGGCTATCTCAAAATTTTGATCGGATGTGTTTGGGGAAATGGTGAGCATGGAAAGGGTGTTAGTTGCCTTCCAATCACTTTTGGCTATTAAAAAGGGCACAAGCCCTTCCAATTCCCAATAGAATGAGCCTTTTCGAAGTTTCTATGACAACTCCTTTGATACAAAGTGCTCTGGTCTAAAAGAAACAAACAAACCAAAAATAAATAATACATTTTGCCAACATCATTCTTTACTTGGCATTGCTTTTGTGCTGCCTATGATTTCTGTTTGTTTTGGGTTTTATGTATTTGTTGATAGAGATTTGTGGTAGTTTTATGCTTAGGAGATCATTTGAATTTATTTCTTGCTCATTTTTGGTTTTAAAGAGCTCTTTACATTTCTTTAAAAACATATTTTGTGGAAAAAGTTTTTCAAATTGATTTCTGTTTGTTTTTTATTGACATAGTCATTTGCATTGAAAAAATAATATTTTATATCTTTAAGGCTTTTTTCTGTAAGAATCAACAGTTTGGCTTGGTATTTGTATGTTGGAGAAACCTTTTCAATAATATTTAATCCTGACACAAATAGCAGCCTATTGTTTAATTTAATTGAATACCTCCTAAAGTTGACCTGGACGTTAGTTGGATTATAGACAACTGTTGAAGCCTCACTGATTCCCATTACATCACTCTATCATCTCAATGCACAAATGAGCTCTTAAAGCAAAGCAAAAGAGAAAAGCCAGAGGCTACTAAAACATGATGCCAGACAAAACACATGGGTATTGTAATTTAGATAATTTAAAATGTTGAATTACGTTTTTTTTCAGGAAGTTTTTCTTTGTAATTTACTTTTTAGTTAATTTTACCCCCTAGGGGGTACTTCCAGCCTTTCGCCCCCAGGATCTAGCCCTGAGAGATTGAAAACAATTGGCTGGATAAAGGTCTAAATAAGGGTATTTTTTCCTATCTTGGAAATTAGCTGAGTTGGGTAAATAAAACTTCTAGAAATGAGTTCAGAGCATAAATTAATGCCCTGGAAAGCTCTTTTAAAATATATTTCTTTACCCCTCCAGAGAAAACTCACCACTGATAACACACAGAACCTTTTGCTATGAAACTAAAACTTTCAGAAATAGGTCTACAGCACAAGTAGAGACCAAAGAAAGTGTTTTGAGCATCATATCTATGCTAAATCCTAATTTACAAGGTCTAGGAAATTTGGAAAATTGTGTCTAAGACGTGTAAATAATTGGGATGATTCAATAATTAAGGCCAAAGAACCATTTAAAGGACCCCCCTCCCCCCCAAAAAAGAACTTAGAAACCACTTTAAAACAATCATAATTGCTTTGCTTACTTATCTCATTGCTAAAGGAAAATTGCTTCACCCCCCCCCCCCCATTTTAATAGATAAATATAGCTCATTCTATAGATTGCTGTTATGTTTTACAATTGTATGATAAGCGAAGCTTTTGTTATAATAATAGCCTAATAAATAAATTATTTAATAATAAATAATAGCACTACTCTTTTCTTTGCTCGTTGATTAGCATTTGCTATCTTAAAATCTGAGTATTTGCTGTTTGCTCTTGCAGACTATAATGGTTGTATGTATATTGTTAGTAAAGTAGTAAACCCTCCTCAACTTATTAATATTGCAGTCTATGAGCTCTTCTGGAAGAAATACTCTAATAATAGAGAGTAGTACCTTTTGATTCCCCAATCAAAACTTTTCAAATATAATGGTTGCTATCATGACAAAAGCCCCTCCCTCCCTAATAGTGCCAGATATAGCCCTAGGCTATGTAAAAAACTGCAAGAAAACACTAAGAATAAAGTCCTTACTTTATAATCATAGGCAGCGTGATAGCGCTGCCTCAGTAAAGAACAATGTAGGAAATGTATTATTTATTTTTCTTTTTTCTTCTCCATACCCGGGCACTTCATATCAAAGGAGTTGTTGTAGAAACTTCGAAAAGGGCTCATTCGATTAGAAATTGGAGTGGCTAGTGCCCTTTTTAATAGTCGAAAGTGATTGGAGGGCAACTAGCCCCCCCCCCCACACCAATCATTCCCCCAGACACATCCAATCAAAATTTTGAGATAGCCATTTTGTTCAGCTTAGTTGATTTCCAGATAGAAAATATCTTTTTGAAGAGGACACTCCCCTACAACTCTCGGGGCAAGGGTTTTAAGTTATGCCCTGGGGGCATATAAGAACGAAGTTGGCACAATGTATCATTTATTATTTTTTCCTTTAGAGCAGGGTACTTTGTATCAAAGAAGTTGTCGTCGCAAATTCGAAAAGGGCTCATTCAATTGGAAATTGGAGTGGCTTGTGCCAGTCGAAAGTGATTGGAAGGCAACTAAAACCCCTTCCACGCCCACCATTTCCCGAAAACACATCCAATCAAAATTTTGAGATAGCCATTTTGTTCAGCGTAGTCGATTTCCAGATAGAAATTATGTTTTTGAGGAGGACACTCCCCCACGGCCTTCAGGGTAAGGGTTGTAAGGTATGCCCTGCGGGCATATAAGGTTTTTGTAGAAAGCGTTGTTGTAGAAACTTCAAAAAGGGTCGTTTGATTGCAAATTCAAAGGGCTAGTGCCCTTTTTTATAGTTGCAAGTGATTGGCGGGCAAATAGCCCCCCCCCCCACGCCCATCATTCCCCCAAACACATCCACTCAAAATTTTGAGATAGCCATTCTGTTCAGCGTAGTTGATTTCCAGATAGAAATCATTTCTTGGAGAAGGACACTCCCCCACAGCCATCAGGGCAAGGGTTGTAAGTTATGCCCCGAGGGCATTTAAGATTTTTATAGAAAGCGTTGTCGTAAAAACTTCAAAAAAGGCTCATTCGATTGAAAATTCAAAGGGCTAGTGCCCTTTTTAATAGTCGAAAGTGATTGGAGGGCAACTAATCCCTCTCTCACGCCCACCTTTTCTACATACACATCCAATCAAAATTTTTAAATAGCCAGTTTATGCAACGTAGTTTTATGGACTCTAAATTAGGCTTTTCAGAATGACAACCCCCTCAGAGCTCTGAGGGAAAGGATTGTCAATTATGCACCGGGGATATATAAAGTTTTTATAGTAATTGTTGTTGTAGAAGCTTCAAAAAGGGCTCATTCAATTGGAAATTGAAATGGCTAGTGCTCTTATTAATAGTCAAAAGTAATTGGAAGGCAACTAACACCCCTTCCACGCCCACCATTTCCCCAAACACATCCAATCAAAATTTTGAGATAGCCTTTTTGTTCCACGCAGTTAAAGTACAGGAAATTATACCTTTGAGCAGGACGCTCCCCCCACAGTTTTCAGGGCAAGGGTTATAAGTTATGCCCTAGGGGCCTATAAGTTTTTGTTGAAATCTTTGTCGTAGAAACTTGAAAAAGGGCTCATTCGATTGGAAATTCAAAGGTCTAGTGCCCTTTTTAATAGTCGAAAGTCTTTTGAGGTCAACTAGCCTTCTCTCTCGCCCACATCTTCCCCAAACACATCCAATCAAAATTTTTAGATAGCCATTTTGTTCAGTTTTGTGGATTTCCAGATATAAATTATGTTTTTGAGGAGGACACTCCCCCACAGCCCTCAGGGCAAGGGTTGTAAGTTATGCCCTGGGGGCAAGTAAGGGTTTTATAGAACGCGTCGTCGTAGAAACTTCAATAAGGGCTCATTCGATTGGAAATTGAAATTGCTAGTGCCCGTTTTAATAGTCGAAAGTGATTGGAAGGCAACTAACATCCCTTCCACTTCCACCATTTCCCCAAACATACCCAATAAAAAATTATAGATAGCCATTTTGTTCCACGCAGTTTAAACTTCTGGAAATTATATCTTTGAGCAGGACACTCCCCCCACAGTCTTCAGGGCAAGGGTTCTAAGTTATTCCATGGGGGTATATAATGTTTTTATTGAAATCTTGTCGTAGAAACTTGAAAAAGGCCTCATTCGATTGCAAATTCAAAGGGCAAGTGCCCTTTTTAATAGTCGAAAGTGATTTGAGGGCAACTTACCCTCTCTCACGCCCACCATTTCCCCAAACACATCCAATCAAAATTTTTAGATAGCCATTTTATTCAACGCAGTTGAAAGTTTTGGAAATTAGGTCTTTAAGGATGACAACCCATCCCCCCCCACAACCATCAGGGCAAAGGTTCTAAGTTATAACCTGGGAGCATGTAAGGTTCTTATAGAAAGCACTGTTGTAAAAACATCAAAAAGGGCTCATTCAATTGAAAATTGAAAGGGATAGTGCCCTTTCAATAGTCGAAAGTGATTGAAGGGCAACTAACCCCCCTCTCACGCCTACCATACATTTGACACATTTTGACACAGGAAGATGTAGAAATCTTCCTGGTTGATACTTGTCCAAAATCAATCAGACATAAGATTAAATTTTAATGTGAATAGATGTAAAGTAATATGGACTGGCAACTCCTTTGAGAATATCAATGATTCAATTATCATTAAAGTTGATAACACAGAAGTGGAACTTGACAAAACAGAGTACAAGAGAGATATTAGGATACTTATTGATGCCAACCTTAAATTTTGTGTCCATCCATCAAAAGTTGCTTCCAAAGCAAATCAATTTATGGGAATGATACACTAATCATTCGAACACGTGGACAGCAGGACGTTTTCATCACTTTTTAAACCAAGCACCATTTGTGGAATATTTGGGCTTACTGACTGTGCTTACTTATAGAACCCAATATGAAAATGTTAGTCTCAGGTTTATGATTGTAAAGCTGTAAGATTGTAAATGTTGTAAATATTGGACAGCATCTGTAAAGCCAAAATATTCATCTATGTTGAATATTTTGTTTTATTTTAAGATGCTGAAATTGTAAGTATGGCCTCATGTTTGTAAGGAATTGCCTCAAATGCCTTTAAATGTCAACTTTGATGAACATCAAACACCGTTTGTGAAATATGTACTTACAATTTTTACTTTGACTTTGAAATAATCACTTTGTAATTGACAAGCTCAGAAATAAAGGGCTTAAAGTATAGTATATTTTTAGTTTTACTGTGACAAACGTTAGCTATTGGCAACGTTGGCAACTGATCAACATCGGCAATTTGACTCTCATTAATTTGGAGAGGTACAACATGTCTATATGAACCAACTAGCAGGGAAGGAAGCAGCTAGAACCTAAGGGCCCCACAATTAAAACTTGACCATATTCTACTATATATCAAGATAGTCTCTGTTAGAAATAGGCTGTTGCCATGATTTGGTGCCAATTTTCCCAGGGCTGCACGGATTGTGTTGCCCCCAGAGACCAAGTTTTTTTTTGTTGTGTGAATTCTCATCAAACAGCTATGTACCTAGCTATAACTTAAAATGAATATTTAGCTTTTTGTCTTGTAATTCTGATCGTATAACGTGTTGGACTGCAAGGACATTAAAAGCAAGGTTTGGTGCCTTTTGATCAGTTTTATCACAGAAAAAGAGGTCTAAGTAAGAATTTGGGATTAATTAAATGCTCCCCAAACCCTCTATGACATCTGTGCTGTACGATGATTTCTTTAATTTTTTTTATTTTCCTATAATAAGTAAATTATTAACTGCAGGATAACATGCTTAAGAATAAAGTGCACCAGCATATGTGACCTTGTCCTTGGAAACCACCAGATTTTAAAAGGACTGCAAAGGGACTGATCTTATTCTGATTGAGCTTTTTTGTTCATCAAGAATATGCCATGAATAAAAGATCTAAAGCCAAACCTATCCACCATGACAAAGCCAAAGAAGAAAATCTTCTAAAGAAAAGGTTTATGGCAGTAATCAAACAGTTCGTGATAACGAACTGTAAGTAAGGAGCAACCCGGCTCAATGGTAACCGAAACTCTAAAAAACGGAATTTTGATACCAATATGTATCACTACATCTAAAGATGATTACATTAGATGAGTTAAGGGATATTATCTATAGTATGAAAAATAGTTCGTCCAGTAGTGACCTAGTGAGCCTAAAAATTCTAAAATGCATTTTCCCTTGTATATCTGGTGTTTTGACATCAATAATTAATGATTGCTTCCGTCAAGGAAGGTTTCCAGATTGTTTAAAAAAAAGCAAGAGTGACACCGGTTTATAGAGATGGTGATAGAAATGATTTGGGTAATTATCGCCCAATATCAGTCTTGCCAGTTATATCTCGTCTTATTGAAAAATGTTTTAGTAATCGGTTGACCTATTTTTTAGAGAAGTTTAATTTGTTGAATAATAATCACTTCGGTTTCAGAAAAGATAGGAAGACAGAGGATGCATTGATATTTTTGACTAGTATAATTAACTAGTATAATAGCTTTAGATGAAGGATTTAAGGTTGGTGCAGTGTTTCTAGACCTACAAAAGGTTTTTGATACAGTTGACCATGGCCTACTCCTGGAAAAATGCGAGGTCTATGGGATCCGAGGTAAAGCTCTTGACTTTATACGGAGTTTCCTTAGTAACCGGTACCAGTTTGTAGAGATGACTTGTATACAATCAGGACCCTGCCCAGTGGCCAGTGGTGTCCCGCAGGGGTCAGTTCTTGGTCCGATTCTTTTTTTATTTTATATTAATGATATGCCTAATTGTATCCCAAGTTGTTGTTTTAATGTTAGTGATATGGCCAAAAATCCCAATGAGACGGTATCATTATTTGCTGAGGACACAGTTGCTTTTAGTACCACGAAGACAGAAGAATTGCTTCAGACATCGATGAAAGGTACTGATGAAAGGTTAAATTCCTGGTTGAAGGTAAAGAAGTTAAAGATTAATTTGGGTACGACTAATTTTGTTATTTTTTCGCGTTCACCAGCTTTTTATCCATGGATTAAGGATATTGTAACACAGTATGGAACTTTAAAGCGGGTGTGTTCTTATAAGTACCTGGGGGTTTATATTCATGACGTTTTATCATTCAAGCACCATGTACATTATGTTTGTAAAACTGTGTCTCCTAGAAGAAGAAGAAGAAGAAGATTTTTATTTGAATAAATCAACATAACAAAAAAACATATACCCCCAACAGAGAGCAAAGCTCGTAAAATTGGGTATTAATAATAATAATAAAAAAAAAACAAAAAAAAAAAAAAAAACAAAATAAAAAACATTTCCTCATCATAACAAAAGAGAGAAAGAAAAAAAAACCTGGTTAAAGAAAAAAACAAAAAAAATAACAAACATAAAGAAAACAAACGCTGGACAAGTGGGGCATGGAAGGCTATCCCAACATGGGTAACAAATATAAACAAAAAAAATAATAATAATAATAAAAAAAATTTCTATTCCACCATCACAGGTCAATACATAATTTTAATATTTTCTTCCTTAGAACTGATATTTGCCGAAATGACTCAATTTGAATTCTATCTTTCAGCCTATATTTATTTGAAATAAATGGTATTTGGTATCTAATTGAAAATCTAGATCTTTCACAATTAACAAAGGGAATTCGATATGTTCCAGAACACCTAAGAGCCGAAGGAGGGGGCAGAATCAACAGAGATTTTTCATAAAAATAACTACTAGGATCTTGTATTTTAAAATGCCATATTGATATATTAAGTTCTCTTATATGTTTCAGATCTAATAAATTCAAGAAAAGAAATAATGTTTCAGTTTCCGATGCATCTCTAAGTTTTGATGGACGATGTAAAAAATTTCCAAGTATTCTCACTGCTTTATTTTGAAGGATCTGTAGGGGTTTTATATGCGTCCAAAAAGTATTTAAATAAATAATTGTGCAATAATTTAAATAAGGAGCAATCAAAGAATGATAAATTATTTTTAAAATTGAAAATGGAAAAACATGTTGCAAACGATACATAGACCCAATATTTTGCGAAAATTTCACCCTTAAATGATCAATATGAGTTTGAAATGACAAAAGGGGATCAATAAAAACTCCTAAATAACGATACGATTGAACTCTACGTATTTTATGCTCACCAACTTGAAGCTCCTGAAATGAAATTTTTTTAGTAGCACGTTTTGAATGACCAAAAACCATAAATTCAGTCTTCTTAAAATTCGGTACTAAATAATTAGATACAAACCATCGATTAACTGAACTAACAGTGTTAAACAGATTTTGAATCAATGTAGATGAATCCTTCGCTTTAACAGAAACAACTGTGTCATCTGCGAATAAAATTGCAAGACCATTATTTCCCTGCAAACATCGTGGGAGATCATTAATATACATCAAAAATAAAAGCGGACCTAATACCGATCCTTGTGGGACACCAATATCTTCAAGATCATTTAAACTAGACAAATGTCCATCAACATCTACCACGATTTTACGTCCATAAAGGTATGATCTTATTATATCTAGTCCTTTCCCTCTTATACCGGAATTTTCCATTTTATCAAAAAGAATTTCATGGTTTAAAGTGTCAAATGCTTTTTTAACATCATAAAAAACAGTAGATACATGATAATTACTATCTAAGCAGTCATTTATTTCTAATACAAGAGCTGCAACTGCTTGTTCCGTCGAATGGCCTGCCCTAAATCCAAACTGATGTTTGGTAAAAAAATTTATTTTATCTAGATAATTAGTAATCCTTCCTTTTAAAATTTTTTCCAATACTTTAGACAATGGTGATAAAATTGCAATAGGACGATAATTATTTGTATCAGATTTATCTCCTTTTTTATGCAATGGTATTACACGTGCAATTTTCCATCTTTTAGGAAATGTACCTGAGAAAATACATAAATTTAAAATATGAAGCAATGGTTCAAAAATTTCACCTGCAATATTTTTTAGCAAATTAGTTGAAAGTTCATCATATCCCAATGAATTACCATTTTTTAAATTCTTAATGACCTTTTGAAATTCTGCAAAAGTAACCGGGGCCATAAATATGCTCGTATCTTCAGTGGGCGGTAGATATTTTTTATGCGACCTCAAACCTGGGTCTAATGAGAAAACTTAGGCATTTTTTTCCTCCTTTTGTTATGCGCCTTCTTTATTTTTTCATTATTCATCCGTTTATATTGTATTGTGGTAGTGTCTGGCTTAAAACATTTCCTTCAACTGTTCGGCTAATAGGAGCTCTGCTAAACAACGCTGTTCGGCTGTTAGATGGCCTACAACCCCGGGATTCGGTACGATACGTGTATGAGCGTGTAAAGATACTGCCAGCTTCCGGATTACGGGAGTTGTATACACTTCTATTCATTTTTAGGATTCAGAAGGGTATAAACCTCCCGTATTTTGATAGCTTGGCAAACCTGAGATCTTCTGTCCATGATTATGATACTAGGTCATCTGTAGAGATTAATATTCCGCCGGTTATTTCGGCCCGATCAATGTTTTCTTTGCTTCACAGGGGGATCAGAAGTTGGAACCATCTTGATCAAAATATAAAAAATATAGGTGATATTTCTTCGTTTAAGGTAGTAATTAAAGGGATGCTTTTTAGTAAGTATGAATTTTAGTTTTTTTTTTTTTTTTTTTTTTTTTTTTAATGATATTGGTAAATTTTTATGGCTCCTGGGGGTGATGATTATAAACATGATAGTAAATTTAATGAAAATGTTAGAGTGTAAGGTTTTTGGTACTGTTTGGGGACTGTGATAGATAGATAGGTTATTTTTTTCGTTTTTTTATTTTTTGTTATGTTAGTGTATTTTTGTCACCCACTTGGACAAGTTTAATTATTTGTTTGGCCATTAAAATTATTTTAAACTGTTTTTTTTCTTATAATAAATATATCTATCTCTCTATCTCTCTCTCTCTCTCTCTCTCTCTCTCGCTCTCTCTCTCTCTCTCTCTCTCTCTCTCTCTCTCTCTCTCTCTCTCATAGATAGCCTACATCAAAAGAATCAGATTTTAATTCTGATTTCAAATATATAAGTTTCATCAAGTTTAGTCTTACCCATCAAAAGCTACGCGCCTGAGAAAATTCGGCTGATTTTAGAAAAAAGGGGGAAAGACCCCCTAAAAGATACGGAACCTTAATAAAAATCACACCATCATATTCATTGTATCAGAGAACCCTGCTGTAGAGGTTTCAAGCACCTATCTACAAAAATCTGGAATTTTGCATTTTTTGCCAGAAGAAAGATCATGGATGTGTGTTTATTTTATTTTATTTTTTTTTCCCAGGGGTGATCGTATTGACCCAGTTGTCCTAGAATATCGTGGGAGGACTCATTGGAACGGAAATTAAAAGTTCTAGTGCCCTTTTTAAGTGACCAAAAAAAATGGAAGGCAACTGGGCCCCCCCACGCTCATTTTTTTCCCAAAGCCACCCGATCAAAATTTTGAGATATTCATTTTGTTCAGCATGGTCGAAAATATGATAATTATGTCTTTTAGGATGACTTAATCCCCCGAAGTCCCCGAGGGGAGGGCTGAAAGTTCTGAACTTCACCCAATGTTAACATATAGGAATTAGTTATTGGGAAGTATACAACGTTTTCAGGTGGGATTTTTTCTAGTAGTGGGGGGGGGTCGGGGTTACGTGAAAGGATCTCGCCATGGAGAAAGCTTTCATGGGGGAAGGGATATTGCTATGAATGGGGTGCAGGATTCCCCAGCATTATTTAGAAAACGATGAAAAGCTAGATTTAAAAAAAAACAATTTTTTGAACTGAAAGTAAAGAGCAACATCAAAACTTAAAACGAACAGAAATTATTACGTATATGATTTGGTCCGCCCCCTAGTCAATACCTCGCTCTTTAAGCCAAAGCTATTTATTCTAATTAACGGCCTTTGTGATTAAGGGGTATTTTTAAGGAATTGGAACAAAATTCGAACTTTAGCTTAAAGAGCAAGGTTTTGACTAGGGGGCAAACCCTCTAATATACGTGTTAAAAATCCATAATATAGAAGTTTGTTACGTAAGTTAATTCGTAAGTTACATATATTTATTACTAATAAAAACGTTATTAGCCGAAGTGAACCCGTGATGATTAGTAACACTCTAAAGATATGTCTTGAATATTTAAAATGCTATTAGATAAATATAGACTAAATTTGAATTACTCAAGCAATATACTAAATTGGCTACGTTCTTATTTTTGTTAAAATGCAAAACCCAGAGAGGAACAATGAAAGATAATCAATAGACTTGAATAGACTTTTACGTATCGCTGCAACCATAGTTCAGGTTTGTAATAGATCATGCATTCCGTTTTATGTTCAACAGCACATTATACTCTTCATTGACCCAAAGCTCTTTTCAAAGACCTAAAGAAAGCAAGATTTCTCCTTTGTCTTCAGCTTCTACCATAAATTGTAGGTATGGCTACGAATTTGACATTTACTAAGATTAAAATAGAAATATGATACAGTAAACTCTATATTGGTGGTTTGGGTTCTGCTACACGCATTTCAATGCTCCCAAGATGTCCAATGGTTTCACCAGCTATCACTGCAACCATAATTCAGGTTTGTAATAGATCATGCATTCTTTTTTATGTTCAACAGCATATTACACCCCTCATTGACCCAACATTCTTTTCAAAGATCCAAAAAAGCAAGATTCCTTTGTCTTCAGCTTCTACCATAAAGTTGTAGGTATGGCTATGAGTTTGACATATACTAAGATTGAAATAGAAATCTGATACAGTGAGCTTGCCAATTAAATCTCTTTGGGTGCATCAGTTAGTTTAGCATGCTTTATTTGCTACATCCCTCAAATTTAATATTTTATAGGACCTGTATATCCAGAAAGAGGAAAATGTGCATATCCTAGGTGTAGCAATACTGCCAGGATGCTAAAAGTTTGGTTAAGTCAACCTTGCAAAACCCATAGAGTGATAAAAAGAGATTGTACCTGTCAACGACCCTTCAAGCTTTTCAATTTCCCTATGAAAAGAAATATGTATTACTCTCAGTGGATTGAAAATATTTCTGATGATCGAAATTGGGGGCCAAAGATCCGCCAGTACGTATGCTCATTACATTTTGAAGATGGCGAGCCAACTAAGGACAATCCATGTCCAATACCATTCAAGGTGAGTTTTCTCAGAGTATACTGTAGCATTGACTAAGTAAAGAGCAATATGTGTCCCATGCATTATTATTTCATTTCCCCCAGCCACTTAGTCTTGAAGAAGTGACTATAGAAACTTGCGAGGTGCGGATTGGATCATGAATTAAAAGTTCTAGTGCCATTTTTAAGATTTGAAAATGAATTTAGGGTTCCAGTCCCCCTTCCGTGCCCTTTCTCTCCTGGGTAACCCTGTAATCTCCCAAGGAATTTGATCAAAGTTTTGAGATCAACATTTTACTCAGAATGATCAAGGAATGACTATATAGTCATTTTACTCAGAATGATCAAGCAATATAGCCTATCTCCCATACACTATTATTTTACGTCTAACAGCCATTTAGTCTTGAAGAAGTGATTATAGAAACTTGGGAGGGGCTGATTGGATCATGAATTAAAAGTTCTAGTGCCCTTTCAAATATTTGAAAATGAATTTAGGGTTCCAGTCCCCCTTCCGTGCCCTTTCTCTCCTGGGTAACCCTGTAATCTCCCAAGGAATTTGATCAAAATTTTGACATCAACATTTTACTTAGAATGATCAAGGAATGACTATATAGTCATTTTACTCAGAATGATCAAGCAATATATCTCCCATACACTATTATTTTACGTCTTCCTGCCACTTAGTCTTGAAGAACTGATTATAGAAACTTGAGAGGGGCTGATTGGATCATTAATTGAAAATTATAATGCCCTTTTTAAGAGTTGAAAATGAATTTAGGGTTCCAGTCCCCCTTCCGTGCCCTTTCTCTCCTGGGTAACCCTGTAATCTCCCAAGAAATTTGATCAAAGTTTTGACATCAACATTGTACTTAGAATGATCAAGGAATGACTATATAGTCATTTTACTCAGAATGATCAAGCAATATATCTCCCATACACTATTATTTTACATCTCCTGGCAACTTTGCATCGAAAAAATGATTATAGAAACTTGAGAGGGGCTGATTGGATCATTAATTGAAAGTTATAGTGCCCTTTTTAAGAGTTGAAAATGAATTGAGGGAACCAGTCCCCCTTCCGTGCCCTACCGTGCCCTGGGTAACCCTGTAATCTCCCAAGGAATTTGATCAAAACTTTGACATCAACATTTTACTCAGAATGATCAAGGAATGGCTATATAGTCCTTTTACTCAGAATGATCAAGGAATGACTATACAGCCTGAAGGGCACCAAAATGGCCAATACTTCACAGATACGTTCAGCTAGAAAAGGCAGGCATGTCGCACTTTTTCAAAATAAATTGTTTTAACGATTTTAAATATGTCGGATGGGATATACAAATTAGACCCCCCCCCCTGCTCACAACTGCAACAACAGTAACCTAAAACGAATAGAGATTATAATGAATTTCAAATTAAACATAAAATAATAGAAACTACAACAAATAAGAGTGGAGTTACAGTATCCTTCAAACGTCCTAAAGACTAGTGTCATCTATACTCACTCAAAACAAAACATGGTTTAAAAATGTTCTGCAATGAAATACGAAAATTGTATTACAATTTGTAATGTTTTGTAACAAACTTTCAAATGCAATGAAGTTTCTTCCTCCTAACTATGCCCCTTTCAAATGTATAGAAAACAGTTGGTAAATTATTTGTTAATTCCAAATATTGCTTTATTAAACTAAACAGATTTTCTTCAAACATTTCTATTTGATTGCTTCCAATTGACATTTTAAATTTGTTTCTAGGTATTAGTTTTCTTCTTAAGAATGAACTGAAAAAAATAGTGGTAAACAAGTACCCTTTTAAGATAGTAAAGGTAATTTCAAAGTCATAAGAACATTCATTCTAAGAAATTGTTTTTTATTTCCTGTAAACTTCATTAGTGTTATGGTTTTGGTTTTTGATGTTATAACGAATAAAAAACGCAGTTTAAAATACACAATATTTACAATGAAGGGCAAATTTAGACCATTAGTTTAGGTGGTGCTGTAGTTTCTTTTTTTACCTGAATAGCAGCGAAGAAGAAACAGAAGATTTTTTTTGTTTATTACTAGTGCCTCTTTATTTTTCTGTAGGATATAATTATTAATCTGCATCACGATAAATAAATACAAGTTCAAATAGGAATCAAATCCTTTTAATAGACTCTGATTTTCACAAACAGTGATAAAATTTCACAAAAAAATACTAGATATTTCGGTTGATATACAGTGACCGTCATCAATAGTAAAATTAAACTAAAACAAGTAAAAACAATAGTTTATATACGAAATAAAATAAAACTACATATTGTTTAGTAATCTAATTCTTTTCAAAGCAGAAGCGGAAGCTAGTCTGTTTGACCTTCTTGGAACTGGTTCATTAGCGTTGAATGAACTAACACTTGGACAGAGGTTAACTACATTGGGTAAATTGAACTTTACTCTGTCAGATTATAATAAATTATCATAGATAGAATTCAAACCAAATTCACCTGTGTCACGATTTAAAGCTATATTCTTGAATAAAATTGTTTATTTTTTGTGAAATTTTATCACTGTTTTTGAAAATCACTGTCTATTAAAAGGATTTTATCCCTATTTGAAATTTTATTTATTTATCGTCATGGAAAGACAGTGTAATCTCCGAAGTTATCAATATTATTCTGTATCATTATACAGGGATTACTCCTATATATTTTTAAAATGAACAATCTAGAGACATAATATATAGCTTGATTTTAGACCTCAATCAGAAATTATCCAGCTCTAAATCCTAGAAGCTTTGTAGATAGCTTATGTCACACATAAGTGAAACAGCAATAAAAGGCATTAACTTATTGAAGTCAAATTTACTATAATCCTGAGTGGAACAGCCTTTTCGCTTACAGAACTTGCGAAATGAAATGTTGAAGAGAGATGGGCAGGCCATCTTGAGAATATGTTAAACGCTGATAAAGTTGAAGGAAATGATATAGAAAGGACTGGATAATTTGTCAATAATTTGGAAGTAAAAAAAGATTGGTTTTTGAGGAAGAGTTAGAGGCGATGCTAAAAAAAGAAAAATAATGGGTAAAAAAAATAAAAAACGAATAAAAAGAAAAAAAATAAGAAGAAAAAACGCTGCTGATAGCATGATAAATGAGTGTAGAATGTAGTGGTATGCGAAGTAAGAGATAAGTCATTGCTGAAGGTTATGACTATAATTTTTGAAAAGGAGGGAATATCTAGTGATTTTAGGGAAGCTATAATTAAATTCAGTTACAAGCAAGGTGCTAAGAGTGTGTCTGGTAATTATAGAGGCACTTGCTAGCCTCTGATTGCTGGCTTGCCCCATTGATAAGTAGACTCTTAAGTTAGGTTTTAGACATTAGTACTAGAGAAAATGCTAAGAAAACGTAGGACAATGAAAGAAGCAAGGAACACTAGAACAATCACATCCACTGAACACTAAGAAAAAACGCAAAGATTTCGGTCAAGACTCCTGCACCGCCATCCTTAGTGCAAAAAGAATAAAAATATAGACCAAAGTCATTGAAATGAAATTGAATTTTGAATGAAAATTGAAATTGAAGTTCGAATTTTGTTTGAATTAAAAATCCCTGAATCACAAAGGCCGTTTAATTAGATAGCTCTTTTGAAAGTACTTAAGAAAACTTTAGCGTAAAGACCGAGGTATTGACTAGAGAGTGAAATGCCTCATATACGTAATAATTTCTGTTGATTTTAAGTTTTAATGTTGCTCCTTACTTTCAGTTGAAAAAACTTGTTTGTTTTTTATTTAATTTCCGATCGTTTTTTAAATAATGCGGGGAAATCCGGTGCCCCTTCACATAAATGTCCCTTCCCCCAAGGAAACATCCTCCATGGGAAGATCCTCCCACGTAACCCCCTCCGCCAACCCCCCACCCCACCCGAAAAAAATCCTTCCTGAAAACGTCTGTTCACTTCCCAATAACCAATGCTATATGTAAACAAAGGGCAAAGTTCATAACTTGCAGCCCTTTCCCCGGGAACTGTGGGGGATTAAGTCATCCTCAAAGACATATTTACTAGATTTTCGACTATGCTGAACAAAATCGCTAGCTCAAAACTTTGATTGGGTGACTTCAGGAAAAAAATGAGCGTGGGAGGAGGCCAAATTGCCCTCCAATTTTTTTGGTCACTTAAAAAGGGCGCTAGAACTTTTAATTTCGGTTCAAATGAGCCCTCTTACGGTATTCTAGGACTACTGGATCGATATGATCACCCCTGGAAAAAAAACCTTTAGGAGCTTGAAACTTCTACAGCAGGGTTCTCTGATATGCTGAATCTGATGGTGTGATTCTCATTGAAGTTCTATGACTTTTAGGGGGTGTTTCCCCCTTTTTTCGAAAATTGGCCACTTTTCTTGCCCTGACTACTCATAGATCTAATTAAAAAGATAACAAGATAGATTTCTTGTAATTAGATATGTCCTTCACAAAACACAATTTATCTTAATCTGTCATGTTCCATTCGTATAAATGTACAAATATATATTTCTCAAAACCAAAAAAAAATCGTAAAGAAGAAAAACGGGGATAATAAAAATAGAAGAAAACTATGCAAATAGTTCGGTCGAGACCTCCACTACACCCTTCTTGCCACCGAGACTAAAAAGGCAGAAATGAATGCATAAACACCACAACCACTGCATAAACTTCCATTTGGTTAAATTGACAGCATTAAAAAAGTGACATGATATGTACCGAAATCTAAATCTCGGTAATGGTAAATGCAGTTTTTTACCGACTCGTGCAGTCATTTTACGTATTGTATTCGAAACGGACATTATACTAATTATTGACAAAAAACAGTAGAAATGACCAGCCAGTCAGTAAAATCTATGAGGGGGACTAGTTGTCTTACGGAAACTAAAAGGGGCATTAGCCCTTTCTATTTTCAATCGAATGAGCCCGTTTCAAAGTTCCTACTTTCATAGGCAGCGCGCTAGCGCTGCCTAAGTAAAGAACGATGTGGGCACAGTGTGTTTTTTTTCTCCATACCCGGGCACTTCGTATCGAAGGAGTTGTCGTCACAACCCTCGGGGCAAGGGTTTTAAGTTATGCCCTGGGGGCATATAATATTTTTATAGAAGGCGTTTTCGTAGAAACTTCAAAACAGGCTCATTAGATTGGAAATTCATAGGGCTAGTTCCCTTTATAATAGTCACAAGTGATTGGAGGGCAACTAGCCTCCCCCCCACGCCCATCATTCCCCCAGATACATCCAATCAAAATTTTGACATAACCATTTTGTTCAACGTAGTTGATTTCCAGAGAGAAATTATATTTTTTAGGAGGACACTACCCTACAATCCTCAGGGCAAGGGTTTTAAGTTATGCCCTGGGGGCATATAAGATTTTAAAGAAAGTGTTGTCGTAGAAACTTGCAAAAAGGCTCATTCGATTGGAAATTCAAAGGGCTAGTACCCTTTTTAGTAGTCGAAAGTGATTGAAGGGCAACTCGCCCCCCCCTCCCCACGCCCACCATATCCCCAAACACGTCCAATCAAAATTTTGAGAAAGCCATTTTGTTCAGCGTAGTTGATTTGAAGATAGAAAATATGTTTTTGAGGAGGACACTCCACAACGATCCTCAGGGTAAGGGGTTAAAACCATTCCGTGGTGGTATATCAGGTTTATATCGAAGGCGATTTTGTAGAAACTTCAATACAGGCTCATTCGATTGGAAATTCAAAGGTCTAGTACCCTTTTTAATAGTCGCAATTGGTTGGAGGGCAACTCGCCCCCCCCCCCCACGCCCATCATTCCCTCAGATACATCCAATCAAAATTTTGAGATAGCCATTTTGTTCAGCGTAGTTGATTTTCAAATAGAAAATATGTTTTTGAGGAGGACACTCCCCCACAGCCCTCAGGGCAAGGGTTTTAAGTTATGCCCTGGGGGCATATAAGGTTTTATAGAAGGCTTTGTCGTAGAAACTTGCAAACAGGCTCATTCGATTGGAAATTCAAAGGGTTAGTACCCTTTTTAGTAGTCGAAAGTGATTGAAGGGCAACTAGCCCCCCCCCCCCTCCCTACGCCCAGCATATCCCCAAACACATCCAATCAAAATTTTGAGATAGCCATTTTGTTCAGCGTATTGATTTCAAGATAGAAAATTGTTTGTGAAAAGGAGACTCCCCCACAACCCTCGCAAAGTTTTTAAGTTATACCCAGGGAGCATATAAGGTTTTTAGATAAGGCGTTGTCGTCGAAACTTCAAAAGAGAATCATTAGATTGGAAATTCAAAAGGCTAGTGCCCTTTTTAATAGTCGAAAGCGATTGGAGGGCAACTAGCCCCCCCACGCCCATCATTCCCCCAAACACATCCAATCAAGATTTTGGGAGAACCATTTTGTTCAGCATAGTTGATTTCCGGATATAAAATATGTTTTCGAGGAGGACACTCCCCCACAACCCTTAGGGCAAGGGTTTTAAGTTATGCCCTGGGGGCATATAAGGTTTTTATAGAAGGCGTTGTCATAAAAACTTCAAAACAGGCTCATTCGATTGGAAATTCAAAGGGCTAGTACGTTTTTTTAATAGTCGAAAGTGATTGGAGGGCAACTAGCCCCCCACGCCCATCATTCCCCCAAACACATCAAAATTTGGAGATACCCATTATGTTCAACGTAGTTAATTTCTGGAAATTATGTCTTGGAGAATGAAAACCACCCCATACAGCTCTCAGAGCAAGAGTTGTAAGCTATGACCTGGGGGCATATAAATTTTTTACATAAACCATTGTCGTACACACTTCAAAAAGGATTCATTCGATCAGAAATTGAAATGGCTTGTGCCCTTTTTAAGAGTCGAAAGTAATTGGAAGGCAACTAACATCCCTTCCACGCCCACCACTTCTCCAAACACATCCAATCAGAATTTTGAAATAGCCGTTTTGTTCCACACATTTAAAGTTCGGAAAAGTATACCTTTGAGCAGGACACTCCCCTCACAGTCTTCAGAGCAAGGGTTATCAGTTTTTATTGAAACCTTTATTGTAGAAACTTGAAAAAGGGCTCATTCGATTGGAAATTCAGAGGTCTAGTGCCCTTTTTAATAGTCGAAAATGATTTGTGGGCAACTAGCCCCCTCTCGCCCACTTTTTCCCCAAACGCATCCAATCAACATTTTTATATATCCATTTTAATCAATGCTGTTGATAGATTAGAAAATTAGTTCCTTCAGGATGACAACCTATCCCCCCCACACCCCTCAGGACATGGGTTTTAAGTTATGGCGTGGGAGCATGTAAGGTTTTTATTGAAAGCGTTGTTGTAAAAACATCCAAAAGAGCTCATTCAATTGAAAATTGAAAGGGATATTGCCCTTTTAATAGTCGAAAGTGATTTAAGGGCAACTAACCCCCCTCTCACGCCCACCACTTCCCCAAACACATCCAATCAAAATTTTGATATATCCATTTTGTTCAACGTATTCAAAAGTTATGGAAATTAGATCTTTTAGGATGATAACCCCATCAGAGCTTTCAGTGCAAGGGTTGTAAGTTATGCCCTGGGGGCATATAAGGTATATATAGAAAGTTGTTGTAGAAATTTCAAAAGGGGCTCATTTGATTGGAAATTGAAATAGCCCATTTTAATAGTCGAAAGTGAGTGAAGAGTAATTAACCCCCCTCTTAATATATTACCCTCTTGTAACCACACAGAGGGTTAAAATAAAATACCCTCTAAATATATTGAAATATTTTTAATAGTCGAAAGTGAGCGGAGAGTAATTGAACCCCCTCTCACGCCCACCATGTCTTTATACATACTCAATCAAAGTTTCGAAATATGCATTTTGTTCAACGTAATTGAAAGTGTTGAAAATTATGTATTGAAGGATGACAAACCCCTCAGAGCTCCAAGGGCAAAGTTTTTCAGTTATACCCTGGGGGAATATAAGGAGCTCATTGATAAACTTGACATAAAAACTTCTAAGGGGGATCATTCAATTGGAAATTGAGAAGACTAGTGCCCTTTTTAATAGTTGAAAGTGATTGGACGGTAACTAACCCCTCTCTCACGCCCACCATTCCCCCAAATACATCCAATCAAAATTTTCAGATAGCCATTTTGTTCAACGTAGTAGAAGGTTCTGGAAATTAGGTCTTTGAGGATGACACCCCCCCCCAGCCCTCAGGGCGAGGGTTGTAAGTTATCCACTGGGGGCATATAAAGTTTTTATTGAAAGAGTTGTCGTAGAAACTTCAAAAGGGCGCATTTGATTGGAAATTCAAAGGGCTATTGCCTTTTTTATTAGGTGAAAGTTATTGAAGAAAGACTACCGTCCCTCTCAAGCCCACCATTTCCCAGACACATCCAATCAAAATTGTGAGATAGCCATTTTGTTTAACGTAGTTGAAAGTTCAGGAAATGAGGTCTTAGAGGATGAAACCCACCCTCACAGCCCTTAGGGTAAGAGTTGTAATTTATGCCCCGGGACCAAAAAACGTGCTAAAAGGAAGTGCTGTTGTAGGAACTCAAACAGGACTCATTTAATTGTAAATCAAAAAGCCTAATGCCCTTTTCAAAAGCCAACTTTTATTGGAACAGACGGCATATTTATGGCCCAGTTCGATGAGTGTACAATGTATTATTTTGTTGTTGTTGTTGTTGTTTAGGCCAGGGCACTTCGTATCAAAGGATTTGTTAAAGGACCTTTGGAAAGGGCTTATTTGATTGAAAATAGAAAGGGCTGATGCCCTTTTTAATAGTCAAAAGTGATTGGAGGAAAAATAATCCCCCTCCCAC
This sequence comes from Artemia sp. Qi Xiang Cuo, assembly GCF_049724085.1. NCBI lineage: Eukaryota > Metazoa > Arthropoda > Branchiopoda > Anostraca > Artemiidae > Artemia > Artemia sp. Qi Xiang Cuo. Next base: position 7,410,336 of record NC_142797.1, on the reverse strand, counting down.
GCCCACCCTCCCATTTGACTTTATGTTTAAAAACAAAATTTTGCCATAAGATTAAATCAAAATGCACTGTGTTAATGCCAATTCCTAATAATGCCTCTCAGCAGTATCCCAAGAACGACTGGGGGTCTTATGTTAAAACTTTCGGGGCTGTTTCTGCTCTTAAGATTTAACCAAATCAAAATAGCGTAAGTGTATCCAAGCTGTCAAAGAAAGTAAACAGATTTTTTTGCGAATGGTATCAAGTTTTCCATTTCATGTCAACTAGACGAGGTATGAAACTAAATGAAACGCTTCTATTTGTGTCCAGATTTTAGAGGATGTACCTTGTTAAGAATTGCTGAAAATTTTTCTCCAGCATACAAATAGCAGGCCAAACTATAAATCTTTAGAAAATCCAAAAGATTTAAAGTGTCATTTTCTTTTTCTGTGAACAGACTGTGTGAATATTCAACGAACAGAAATTAATTTAAGAAACTTTTTGCACAAAATAAGATTTTCATTGAAAATTAAAGAACTCCATTAAACCAAAATTGAGCAAAAATGTAATTAAATAATCTACCAAGCGTGAAACTACCACAAATCAGCATTGATAAATAAATGAAACCCAAACTGAACAGGAATTACAATAAATAACCGAGTCAAACTCATAACGAGCAGAAATTAACATTAAGTTGGGCTCAAAACCCCTGTGCCTTCCCAAGGCCAGAACATAATTTGCTCTTTACTGAAAAAAATACAAATGAATGTGCATTGTCAGTTTAATATACATATACTGATATTTAGTAATCAAAATATTAAAATTATTTGATTTATTAAAGTTATAAAAGCAAAAACATTTATGATTTCAATCACTGCCTATTATTTCTGTTCGTTTTGGGTTTCATTTATTTATTGATGCTGATTTGTGGTAGTTTAACGCTTGGTAGATTATTTGATTTTATTTTTGCTCATTTTTGGTTTAATGGAGTTCTTTGCTTTTCTTTGAAAAACTTATTTTGTGGAAAAAGTTTTTTTAATCAATAATATGGTAAGGCTTAGTTTCAGAAAAAAAATCTTTAGTGACATTTGATAAATTAAGTATTTAAGTATTAATTTGATGACTTACTCTTTTATTAGTTGGTGTTTTGTGGTGAAATAAGTTAAAACCTCAACATTTCTTTAATCTCTTTTGACAAATAGCGAATAAAACACCGACAATTACCAACTGATTACCGACAATTACCAACTGATTATATTTTTGCACTTGTACCACTGGATCCTTAACTGGTTATATTTTTGCACTCGAAATTCTTTTCAATTAAGCACTAGTTAAACTTTTCCTTAAAGTTTGGGGGTTTGAGGTGACAATAGCCCTCCTCTAATACAGGATAATTTCTATCGCTTTTTGAGTTTTAATGTTGCTTTATACTTTCCTTTGGAAAACTAGATTTTTTAAATTAAAAATTTCCGAAAACCATTTTGTGGCTCATTTTGGACTTTAATTTATTTTGAATTTGTTGCAAAATACATTAAAGATCGTTTGAAAAACATTGTGACAGATAGAAAATGCTTTGTATAATTTGTGAAAATCTAGTTGTGCCGTATTGCAATTTTAAACAATTTTGTTTTCATTCTATTTCCGCTTTTTTTTCAGAAAAATTTGGAAACTGCTGGGAAAACCTCATAACAAATTGAAAACGTATGATATGACTTGTGAAAACCAATTTTTGCCTTATCACAAATCGAACCATTTTGGCCTTTAGTCTATGCGTTCGCTTTATTTTCGGTTCAATCTTCCACCAAATTGTAAGTCATTTGAAAACTTTATAACAAATTGAAATCATTTCGTATAATTTGAGAAAACCCTTTTGTGTCTCAAACGATATGTAAAAAAAGACTAATATTAAGAACAATAAGCTATCAGGATTTGAATGATAATAGACACATTTCTTTTTTCAGGTCCATTCTTCGCTTTTATCACATTCTCCTGAAAAAATAGAGGACTCTGTTTCCTACGAAGCACGAAACGATTTCAGTCCGGTCGAAAGGGGAAAAAATCAAACAGTTATAAGTAAATATGCTAATGCAGGTAATTATTCTATTTGAAGATTTGTTTTATGTCATGTTTCATGACATTGACTATCTGTTTTATGTTTTATGTCGAAAGGGGAGAAAATCAAACAGTTATAAGTAATTATGCTAATGCAGGTAATTATTCTATTTGGCGATTTGTTTTATGTCATGTTTCATGATATTTTATGACATTGACGAGTTTATTTTATGTTTTATGTCGAAAGGGGAGAAAATCAAAAAGTTAGAAGTAATTATGCTAATGCAGGTAATTATTCTATTTGAAGATTTGTTTTATGTCCCCCAAATACATCCAATCAAAATTTTGAGATAGCCATTTTGTTCAGCGTAGTTGATTTCCAGATAGAAAATATGTTTTTGAGGAGTCTACAATTGGCAGGAGTATGCATGACTCTCTTATTGGACACATACTTGTTTGTTCGTTTTTGGAAAGGCATGCCTGCCTAGAGTCTCAGGCATGCTGACCAAGAATTTAAAATTGACATAAGACCGTTAGAGTGCCTGTAATGTGAGGTAAACATGCTACGTCCGTATATTGTCTTAAGCGGACTGACCAAGAATTTAGAATAGATAAAGGACCAATAATTTTCTTGAAATTGCAGGCAAACAATCGTTTAAAACCATCTTTATCTTTCAAATAGCACCTATTCGTTGCCTAAGCTTAGCCCCTCATTCTGAATAAAATTTAAAATTTTTCACGAATTTAAAAAAAATTTGGGTCACTTGCCCGAGACTCTGGGCGGATCGGTGCCCCCAAATATTGTCCCAAATTCCTCACTCAATTTAGCACTTGTTCACGGATGCCCAGCATCTCCAATCACTTTCCCAATAGTATCTGTTCATTGCCTCAGCTCAGTTTAGCAATCTGAGCCAATTTACACTTATTCAAGTTTAGGGTCACTTGCCTGAGACTCTGAGCAGGTGAGGTGGGTAGTAGTTGATTTCCAGATAGAAAATATGTTTTGAGGAGGACACTCTCCCCCAGCGCTCGGGGCAAAGGTTGTAAGCTGGGCACTGATGGCATATAATGTTTTCATAGAAGGTTTTGTTGTAAAAAGTTACAAACAAACTCATTCGATTGGAAATTCAAATGGCTAATGCGCATTTTACTAGTTGACCGTTACTGGAGGGCAACTAGCCCATCCCCCCACGACCCACATTCCCCCACACCATTCCGATCCAAATTTTGAGATAGCCATTTTGTTCAGCGTCGCTGATTTCCAAATGAAAATTACGTTTTTGAGAAGGACGATCCCACACAGCCCTTATGGCAAGGGTTTTAAGTTATGCCCTGGAGACATTTAAGGTTTTTATAGAAGGCTTCGTCGTAGAAACTTCAAAAAAGGCTCATTCGATTGGAAATTCAAAGGGCTAGTGCCCTTTTCAATAGTCGAAAGTGATTGGAGGGCAACTAGCCCATCCCCCCCACGCCCATCATTCCCCCAAACACATCCAATAAAAATTTTGAGATAGCCATTTTGTTCAGCGTACTTGATTTCCAGATAGAAAATATGTTTATGAGGAGGACACTCCCCCACAACCCTCAGGGCAAGGGTTTTAAGTTATGACCTGGTGGCATATAAGGTTTTTTATAGAAGCTTTTGTCGTAGAAACTTCAAAAAAGATGCATTAGATTGGAAATTCAAAGGGCTAGTGCCCTTTTCAATAGTCGAAAGTGATTGGAGGGCAACTAGCCCCCACCCCCACGCCCATCATTCCCCCAAACACATCCAATCAAAATTTTGAGATAGCCATTTTGTTCAGCGTACTTGATTTTCAGATAGAAAATATGTTTTTGAGGAGGACACTCCCTCACAACCCTCAGGGCAAGGGTTTAAGTTATGGTCTGGGGGCATATAAGGTTTTTTATAGAAGGCGTTGTTGCAGAAACTTCAAAACAGGCTCATTCGATTGGAAATTCAAAGGGCTAGTACCCTTTTAATAGTTGAAAGTGATTGGAGGGCAACTAGCCCCCCCCCACGCCCTTTATTCCCCAAACACATCCCATCAAAATTTTGAGATAGCCATTGTTTTCAGCGTAGTTGATTTCCAGATAGAAAATATGTTTTTGAGGAAGACGGTCCCCCACATGCTGCATGGTTAGAGTTTTAAGTCATGCTCTGGGGCTATATATAGTTTTTAAAGAAGGTGTTGTCGTAGAACCTTCAATTTAAGCTCATTCGATATGGTATTTAAAACACTTGTACCCTTTTTATTAGTCGAAAGTGATTTGCGGGCAACT